>NW_006956448.1:0-850 GCF_000164805.1 Carlito syrichta
TCCAGAACTTTTATGATAACTGTGGGGGTTATTTATAGCAATATCCTCCCAAAATATGCATGTTGAGATAATTGTTTTTTTCACACTGGTTTAAAATGGAACTTCAGAATTTTTTTCATTTTCTTGGGTATGCAACAACACAATGTACAGTAAATCTCTTAGTGCAGTATTATCTCAGCAGCAACTATTTGTTAATTCTAGTATGTTAATTTTAGTTTGTTGATTTTAGAAATGTTTCAATGTCTAACATGATTAATAATGCTACAGAAGTTATTACTTGAAACATTTTGAATGTTTAAAATCATAAAGCCTCTTGATTTAAAAAGTCACTGAAAAATTACCTAATGATATGTCTATAGTCTCCCTGGGAAACTCCTAAAACAGGAAAAAAAATCTCCATTTTTAGTGTGTTTTCAGTCTCACATTCTTCCCTAGTTGTGACCAATATTAGCAATTGACATTTATATACGTTGGGAACTTTTTCAATGCATTTGCCTGCATGCTTGTAAATATAAAATTTCTTTACAACATGAATGATACCAGGTGGAGTGGCATGTGCCTGTAGTCTCAGTTACTCAGAAACTGATGTGGGAGGAACACTTGAGGCCAGGAGTCCATGGCTGTGATGTGCTATGATTGTTCCTGTGAAGAGCCACTGCACTGCAGCCTGGGCAACATAGTGAAAGCCTGTCTCAAAAAAAAAAAAAAAAAAGAAAGAAAAGAAAGAAAGAAAAGAAAACATGAATGATATACTCTAAGTCATATTCTGAATTTGTTTATCTTTTTTTCACCTAAGATTATGTCTTGGAGGTTTTCTAGTATAAGTGAATGTAGAAGTACTTTATTTGTA
>NW_006956449.1:0-851 GCF_000164805.1 Carlito syrichta
AAGGAAATGCACTATGGGGACACTAAGGAGACAAGTCATAGGCACACCAAGGAGGCATGCCACAAGGACCCCAAGGAGGCATGCCATGTGTACCCCAAAAGAGATGTGTTGTAAGAACTCTGAGGAGGTGTGCCACAGTGACACCAAGAAGGCATGCTACACTGCAGGGAGATGAAGAGGCACTCCATGGGAATGGTGAGAAAGTGTGCTGCAGGTATGTTGAGGAAGTATCCCACAGCGTGGCCAAGGAGGTATGCCACAAGAAGGCGAGCAGATGCGCTGCAGGGAGTCTGAGGAGGCATGCCATGGGGAGGCAGAGGAAGCACAACACAAGAAGGCCAAGGATGTACAGCATGGGATGCCGAGGATGTGCACCACAGGGACACTGAGGAGGCACACCACAAGGACACTGAGAGGCACACTGCGGCAATACCAAGGTAATGCACTATGGGGATATTGAGGAGGCATACTGCAGCAAGGATGAGGAGGTGTGGTGCATTGCAGGGAGGCCAAGGTCAGGCGCCCCATAGGCTGAGGTGGTGCACCATGGGGAGGCCGAGGAGGTGTTGTACAATACAGGGACACCAAGGAGGTATGCCATGGGGAGGCCATGGAGGCATGCTGCAGGGAGGCCGAGGAGGCATGCCATGGGGAAGCTGAGGAGGCATGCTGTGGGGAGGCAGAGGAGGGTTGCAGTGGTGAGGGTGTGGAAGGCACACCATGGGAATCCATGGAGACTTGCCATGAGGAGCCTGAAGATGCACCCTGTGGGGTTGGTGAGGAGTTGCTCCGCGGGGAGGTCATGCACCACAGGAATGCCAAGGAGTGTGCCATGGGAGGCTGAGGGGTTT
>NW_006956450.1:0-580 GCF_000164805.1 Carlito syrichta
GTGGTACACTTGGGATTTGTTCCTCTGGATCAAATGGTCAATCAAAGTTTTCAGTCTGGAACTTTAGAGAGTATATCACAATTTCCTGAGTTGTGGCAAACAGGTGACTGATTTCTCCAACATGACGATGTACCTGCCCACACCGCACTGAGTATTCAGTAGTTTTTCACTAAAGACAGCAAGAACCCGCTCCCTCCACCCACCCTAGTCACTGACTCTTGCCCCAAGCAATATTTTTTTGTTTCCCCAAATGAAAACAAACTCCTCAAAGGGAAACATTCTGCCTATGTAGAAGAGGTGAAACAAAAACGGCAGAAGCACTAAAAGTCATCAAAACTGAGACTGATGTGAGTGGATTGCCTGAGTTCAAAAACTATTCTGAAAAAAAGAAAACATTTTTATACCATCTTAACTGATCAAGTCAATACAGGCATATAGGTTAACAACATTTTCTTTCATTGTGATGATCACAAATCATTTGCCTTTTTGTGAATTATTTCTGAAGTCAGCAACTCCATTAAAAAAAAGGTGGTTAATAAATTTGATAAAAATATTAACAAAAATACTTATACTGGAAATT
>NW_006956451.1:0-785 GCF_000164805.1 Carlito syrichta
TAGCTTGCTGGTTTACAAGCTGTCTTAACTACCTAACTACCTAGCTAACCTGCTGGCCAGGGAGCTGAGTTTAGTAGGTGACTTAACTCGCTAGCCAGCAGACTTAAAGCTAGCTATCCTGCTTGGCAGCTGGCTTTCCAGCTGACTTAACTAACAGACCACTAGCTAACCAGCTGAGTTAAAGAGCTGACTTAACTAGCTAGCTACCTAGCAAGCCAGCTGACTGAATTACCTGATTTAACTTGCTAGCTACCTAGCTAGCCATCATATACCTAGCTGACTTAACTAGCTATCAAGCTGCATATCAAAATGTCTTAAATAGCTAGATACCTAGTTACCTAGCTGACTTAACTGACTGTAATTACCAGTGAGACAGATGGCTACACATCTCATGTAAAAAGGTTTTTAACTAGATAGCCAGCTGGCTAGACAATTGACTTAACAAACTGACAACTAGCTAGCCAGCTGATTAGCCAGCTGACTAAACTACCTGACTTAACCTTCTGACCAGCTGTCTAGCCAGGTGACTTTTATGCCTAGCTAATTAGCTAGCCAGTAGCCTAGCCAGCTGACTTACGATCTGACTTAACGAAGTTGCTAGCTGGCTAGCCAACAGGCTTAACTACCTAGCTTCCTAGTTAGACTGCTATATAGCCAGTCGACTTAACAAGCTGACATAACTAGATTGACTGACTTAACTATCTACCTACCTACAGTTCCCACTGGGCTGCCTGCTAATTAACTACCACACAGCCTAGATAAACTGCTGGCTGGTGAGCTCACTT
>NW_006956452.1:0-10508 GCF_000164805.1 Carlito syrichta
TGGTGTTTTTACCAACTGAAAAAATACTGAGATCTCTTTATCAATTCTAATATGCAGCATTTTGGCCTAATATTCCATGAAAATTCCTCGACAACTATGACACATTGCTAACAATATGAAGATATTTAGGTACACAGAAGTATGATAAAGTTTTTGAAATAATACATCTCAATGTTGTCCACTGGTTCCTCGTTGGCAGCAGACTTTTACTTTTTTGTTTTCAATTTATTTTATTTTAAAGATGTGGGGTACAATTCAGGATTCAGTATTAAGTGGTCATTGTACAGATAAAGTTTGGGCCTCGTTTAGTCCCCATTTGCCTGGTTTGAGATCACGTACCCTTATTAATGTTATATGCCCCCCCTCCCCAGGCAGTTTCCAGCTACTGCCAATCCCTTATAGTATTATGGTAAATGTTCAGGGTCTGCTTATGATTGGGAACATATGGGTACTCACTTCTTTGTTTCTATGATAAATCTCTGAGTATTATATACTTTAATCCATGCAAGTTGCTGCAAAGTCCATAATTTTGTTGTTTATGGCTGTGTAATATTCCATCATGTATATGTACATATGTACCACATATGTACCAGTTTAGTTTTGATGGGCAGCACAGTTGGTTCCATGTTTTTGCAATTGTAAATAATAGGCAGCAGACTTTTATTAAGCAGGTTTTCCTTGTAGAGGGTCAGGCTCAGATGTTAGCACAAAGAGGATAACAGGATGTGGCCTTACCCTCAAGGACAGAGACACCTAAGTTTAACGACAAGTTCCAGCACAAGTCAGAAATGCCCGGGATCTACTGAGGAATGCTACGAAAACTATAGGAGTTAATTTTAATTCTGGAGGGGAAGTTGGAAGAAAAGCTACAGGGCTTCTTGGGAGACCAAGACCTGGCTTGGTCTGGGCTCAGAAAGATGCTCAATATTTAAGCTGGTAAGAAAGAGAGGAAGAAAAGGAAAGGAAGTAAGCACAGATACAAACACACTTTAGAGAAAAGTGCATAGATGTATTTGCCTGAAGTCTGATCTTGGTTTAGGAGTGAATATGTCAGACATTTCATGGTCTTCTTTGGCCCTGCTTTATATCAGGAATGCCCTTCCCCTGTTTATCCCTCAAGTCCCAATTCAATGCCACCTCCCATGTGAAACTTCACCCAGCACCCTCAGATCATCCCTCCTGTGAACGAACTTGGCTTGCCCTTCTTATATCCTATGACCTTTTGCTTTGTATGGTAATTATGTCCAGTATGTGTCTCCAGGGTCTGCTGAGAATTAGGACTGGACCCTGTTCACCATCTTTGTATCTCTAAAACCTAGGAGAGTACCTGGTTTGGAGATGCCCATTAGATAAAACCAAATGAAATAATTAAAATTTGGGCTTTGGCAGGAAGGAACTTACTGTGTTATTCTTGTGTTTCTAAGGAAGGTAATCTCAAAATAGATGAACAAAGTGTGAGAAACTTCTCAAAGGAATGTCTTCTCCAAATCAATGGACTTTGGCTTATCCCTAGGTGTTATAAAACTAAATCTCATAGGAGAAGAAAAGGCTTAATCTGAGTCTTAGACCCAAAGAATAATCTTAGACTTAGGCAGCAAGTTTATTGCCTCTGAATTAATAGCTAGGAAAAGCATGCTCTTACCTATAATAGCAATCATGACATGCATACACATATTTACTAAGCAGTGTTCTTCTGTCAAGCAGAAATCAGTATCGGATATAAACTCTAAGCACAGTTGCTATTAGGTCAGTGGTATTTTTTAAAAATAGTTGATCAGTTATATAAATAGACACTATTGTCTGGGCATTGCAGAAAATAAAAGGATATACATAGATGTATTGTAAAGGAAAGAAAGAATCCCAGCTTTAATTTGTGTAGAGTTTTTTGTTTGTCATGATAATTTTGAAAATCTGAAATAGAAGGTTAAAAATGAAAGATATGAGCACTGCTATGTGGCTGTAGGATTAGGGAAGAATTTAAGGGAGATTATTCAGAGTATTTTTTGACATGCAGGGTGTCATTGTGAAATGTGTGACTCTAGTATGATGTTACTTGATTTCTCAACCTTTTATTTCACTTGTTGACCATAAAAGCTGTATTACTAAGGACCTAAGTTGCACCCAGTGTTTTTTCTAGAATATTTGTAGAACTTACTCAAAATGAAGAGCTGCCAACCCAGTTTTGATATGTAGACCTCCCAGCTAGCCAGAGACAAAACATCATTTAAATAAAAAATCTGTATTACATAACTGCCTGTTGACCCTGGTTAAATTTTAATGAATGACTTTAACCAAAATTTATCTCATAATATGTGTGTAGTTAGTCTTCCTTATAATGCAGAGGAGGAAAATGATTAAAAGTGTATTACCACATCTTTCTAGTCCATCAGCCATTTAGGGTTTTGAATGGATGGAGCTCAACAAATGACAAAGTTTCTCGGTCATATACAGGTTCCTCTCTATATGTGAAAAACCATTTTACATTAGTTTCTCAGGAGAGGGAAGGAATGCTAAATTACCCAACACTTTTATTTGAAACTAATTTTTTTCTGTCTAAAGGTCTGAGCTTGAGAGTGTTTTTCTGTGCACCAGATGAATTTTTGGGTAATCATAACTTGATAAGATCCAGTTGCTCAGAAGCAGTATTTTAGTTCATTCTTTTTAAATTTCATTGACATGAAACGAATATCCCCAATAATTTTTATTTTGTCTTGGATATTTTAAAAATGATTATTCCTCCGGTCAGGATGGCGCTGGTGACAAGAGTGTGTGTCCCCGCGTGCCCTGTTCTGCGTGGGGTCCCGGTTTCCGGCGCGGCCCTCGGGCGTGTGGAGCCGGTGGGCAGTGGGGATGGCGCGGCGCTTCGGGAGCCACCCGGTGCTGGTGGACCGGCTGCGGCCGCGGGGATTGCTGTGATGAAATTCAAGCACCCGCCCGTGAACAGCCTCAGCCTGGATTTCCTGAGAGAGCTGGTCTGGAATAGCTAGAGAATGGAAGAGCTGGAGAAGCTAGAGAATGTCACGACCCCCCGCGGCCTGTTGGTGTCCCTGGACTGCCTTGGAGTCTTCTCGGTGGGCTCGGACCTGCGGGAGATGCGTGGGCGGAACCGGCCCACGACGCTGGGTCCTGGAAGGACGTGCAGGCGCTGTGGCTGCGGTTCTACCTGACCAACCTGGTGCTGGTCGCTGCCGTCAACCGAGCCCGCCCCGCCGGAGGCTGCCTGCTGCCCCTCACCTGTGACTGCGGCATCCTGGCGACGACCCCAAGTACAACATAGGGCTGGAGACCCTGCTGGGTATCATCGCCCCCTTCTGGTTCAAAGACACCCTTGGACACCGAGGTGCAGAGTGCGCCCTGTAGCCTGGGCTGCTCTTCCAACTGGCAAGGGCCCTCCAGGTGGGCATAGTGGACCAGGTGGCGCCCGAGAACCAGGTGCAGAGCACAGCGCTCTCAGCGATGGCCGAGTGGCTGGGCATTCCAGACCATGCTCGACAGTTGACCAAGGCCATGATGTGAAAAGCCACAGCAGACCGCCTGATCAAACAGCGTGACGCGCACATCCAGAACTTTGTCAACTTCCTCTCCAGAGACTCCATTCAGAAGTCCCTGCAGGTGTACTTAGAAAAGCTCAGAAAAAAGAAAGGCTAGGGTTCGGCTGCCAGAGGCTTTCAGTCTCGTGTACCCCCAGGGTTCCTCTTCCCCCAAGGGAGTCTTAAACAAGGTTTTTTCCCTCTTAAAAGTATTTCCCAGTGCTTTGTTTTGCAGATCTTCAATAGAAGGTCCTATTCCTTGTAACCCAATGTTCCACGCACCGCCCCCACACACACCCACATATACACACACAGGTGTCTTTGCCTAGCAGGAGGGGAGGCTGGAGGACAGTATCTGGACTCGGATCCTGAGCTAGCAGGTGGGGTTGTCCTGGGCCTCAGCAAGTGTTTCCTTTCCCAAAGCAGAATTGCAAATAAAGTCCTTGCGTTAGCCAATATATATATATATATATATTATTTGCAACAGATTTGCCTTCCTCAGGGTGCTTGCCTGGTGTTAACATTAAAAATAGCCAGAATGACCTGGCACGGTGGGTCAAGCCTGTAATTTGGGAGGCCAAAGTAAGGGGATTCCCTGAGCCCATGGGTTCAAGACCAGCCTGGGCAACTTGACGAGACCTCCCCTCTACAATTAAAAAAAAAATTAGCCAGGTGTGGTAGCACGTATCTGTAGTTCTGGGTACTTAGAAGGCTGAGGCTGAAGGAGCACTTGAGCCCAGGAGGTCAATGCTGGCGTGGCCATAAGTGTGAAGTGGGAGTCCAACTCAAAAAAAATAGCCAGCATATTTAGGCTCATGCCAAATGAAAGTGAATGAGGAAGTTGTCCAGGTGTATGTGGCTGTGTGGGAACCAGGAGGTAAGAAGTTAGTCCAAAATTTCAGGATTATCTGTAGTTAATCCCCGAAGCAGATCATGTACATATGGACATGTCCCTGTGTGGAACGAGGTGACAGGGGGGAAAGAAAAACCCATGTACCTGAGACCTGACGAAACTGTGCTTTGTTTGTATTCAGTTGCATGGCAAGATTGAACAATGAGATGAAAGTCAAAGGTCCACCATCTGTGAGAATTTTAGCATTTTAAAAAGAATATTAAGTAGAAGAATATCTTCACCTAACTGGAAATGCTGAAGAGTATTTCTATCTAAACTCTGAGGCAAAGGGAGAATGCTGTGTTGAGCCTGAGCACAGGTGTTTAATATTAGTTCTCTCCCAAGACCAGGAAAATGAAGTGAAGGGACAAATAAAGTATCAATCCTTAAAAACAAACAGGAGGAGAAAGGAAATGATGGAGAATGAAAGATATTAACAGATCTGGGGTTGGTTATGGAAATTTCAGCCATGATCTAGATTTTTCAGCAGAATGGAACCATAGTGGGGTTCACATGCCACTAAAAACAGGAGTTCTATAGAAGTCAAACCCCCACTGTAAGCCCCCAAACCACTCCGGTGGGGTGTTTGTTGGCCAGCCATAATTCCTACAGGCAGGAGGCTTCTTTTCTGAAAAAATTACCCCCTCCTCCCCCCAAAAAAATATTTAGACACAAATTTAGGGGTTTCCTAATGAAATAGTAGGCTCATCGATGGATCACCCTGTAGTAAAATTAACTAGTCAACAAGCCCCTTCCGTGCATACACACCTCCCCGTCTGAGTCTTAGTACCTTTCTTTTCAATGAGAGCTGGCAACCAAGGAACATCAGACTTGGAAGAAAGGGGCAAAACCACACACACCAGAAAAGAAGAATTCTGGGAGAAATACCATCCAGAAACCAGAAGAGAAGCGCCAAAGGAGAGAATATAGACTCCATTTGGCTTCATTGTGAGCTATATAATAGAAACACTGAATTTTGTTTAAATCACCAAATTGTGATAGACCAAATTGGGAGAACTGGGGAGAGAGAGTGTGAGTGTAGGCTGTATAATAGGCCTCCTCCATAACAGAAAATCAATAGATGAGATATATGCCATTCATTTTTAGAAACATGGAGGCAGATATCCAAGAAACTGCTCAAAGAGTTAAAAATATTCACCTCTAGGCAGCAGGACTCAAGTTGGGAGGTATGGGGCAGGTGCTTCTGTTTTTCTTTGTAAAATTATAAGCCTTTTGATACCATCTGATTATTAAAACTGTGGACATGTTTTATTTGATTTAGAAGTTTTGGCAGGATGTGAGGTTCATACCTGTAATCCCAGCACTTTGAGAGTCCAAGGTGGGGATTGCTTGAGCCCAAGAGTTCCAAACCAGTCAGCATACAGAGACCTTGTCTCTGCAAAAAATTTTAAAAATTCACCAGATGTGGTAGCGTGTGCCTATCTATAGTCCCAGCTATTTAGGAGGCCAAGTAGGTCGAGTCTACACAGAGTGAGACCCTAACTCAAAAAAAAAAAAAAAATTAAAGCAGAAGGCAAAAATGTTTTTGTTTATTTTTATGTTTTGTTTTGTTTGGAATTGGAGACTCACTCAGTGGCCCAGGCTGGAGAGCCATGGCACGCTCACTGCCATCCCAACATAAACCTGCTGAGCTCAGGAGATTCTTCTGCCTCAGCCTTCCAAGTATCTGAAACTACAGGTGCTTGCTACCATTCCCGGCTAATTTTTTGAGTTATTGTAGAGATGAGGTCTCGCCAAGTTGCCCAGGCTGGTCTCGAACCTGTGGGCTCAGGCAGTCCTCTCATCTCGACCTCCCAAAGTGCTTGAATTACAGGCATGAGCCACTGTGCCTGGCGTGTTTTGGGTTTTTTTAATTGTTTACAATGCCAACAGCACACGAATGTCACAGTATGAAGGATGCAAAGTGTGCAGCTCGGCAGTTTGAGGATGGCCGACGGGTTCTTCTTCTCAGTCTGGCTTCACAGGCAATCATCCTGTTCAGTCAGTGAGACCAGCACCAGGCTTAATGCTCTGAAATTCTTAGTAAATCAGGATTCAGGGACTCTGTGTTTTAGTTTGCATCCAGTCTTACAAATTGTGCAGCCAGACCTGCCTCTAATGGATACATTGTTTGGATTGTGACCTGAGTGAGGTTGCTACTGTTTCCTTTGAGCCTGACCTTCTTGTGACCCATTGTTTTCAGCACCCAGATGAAAACAAATGACCACAAGGATTAAACTGACATCTCTTGCAAGGGAATTTGAAAGTCGTGTATTGCATGACATCCCAGAAAATTGTGTCAGTATCTTTCTGGGGTTAATTCTGTGTCCTTTTGAAGAAGACATTTGGCATGGGAAATGGTTATTTTTAATTCTGATTATGTACTTTGGGAAATGGTTTTCACAGGAAGGAATATCAGTACTTCACCGCAGAGAAGTAGAGAGCTAAGCTTCCAGTGTCCTTTTAGGGGAAAGAGGAAGCTTGAAACGTGGTCCAGATTGGGGAGCCAGTGGTGATGCTCTGAGGTGTGAAGAGATCCCTTGTTAGCAAGGAGCATCCAAAGAAGATTAAAATCTGGCCGCACATGACAACCCGAAGTCCTCACTCTTCTTACGATGAGCAGTGCCCCCTGCAGGCAGTTCTGTTGCCTGACTGGTCACCATTGGTGGATTGGGATTTCCCATGGGGGACAGGTAAGACCACTCCAGAGGGTCTCCTCTGTCCCCTTTTAGTGGCAGACTGGCCTGTGGCCTCTGCTACTGATCTTCGTTAGGCCAGACTGGCCAAGGCCTCTGTATAGAGTAGGTTGTCCTCCAAGCTCAGTGCTGGGGGCTCAGCTGAGTGAGGGAGAGAGGAGACAGAGGGTGCTGACTAAGGCTTGTCACCATCAAGCGAGGAGGCAGGTGTTCTTGTTTGTTTAGTAAATTGTTTTGGAAGGCGGTTACCAAGGAGGCTTAGAAATGTATAGAGCAGTAATAGTGTCACAGCAATCATTGCACAGCCCCCAGAGTGATGACAACCCAGCGTGGTGGCTCACACCTGTTCCCAGCACTTTGGGAGGGTAAGTTGGGAAGTTTGCTTGAGCCCAGGAGTTTGATCATAATCTGGGCCACATAGCAAGACCTCATTTCTACAGAAATATCAACAAATTGGCTAGTTGTGGCAGCACACACCTTGGGAGGATGAGGTGGATGGATCACCTGAATCTAGGAGGTTAGGGCTGTGTTGAGCTGTGATCCTGCCATTGGACTCCAGCCTGGCGACAGAGTGAGACCCTGACTCAACAAAGAAAAAAAGTGATATATTTCAAAGACACTCCTAATTTGGATATATGTATTCTGCTATATCCAAATTGTGTATACTTATATCTTATTCATTAAAATAATTTAAAATTGCAGTTTCCAAGATAGCTATGTTAAGTATAGGGAGACACGTGGCTTAGAACAGTGGTCTCCAACCTTTTTGACATCAGGGACTGGTTTCATGGAAGGCAATTTTTGTGCAGACTAGGAGATGGTTCTGGAATGATTCAAGCACATAAAATTTATTGTGCATGTTATTATTGCATTGTAATATGTAATTAAATAATTATACAACTCACCAATAAAAAAAGAGATACAGACGGAAGTGGTAAATAAAATAATTAATGGGCCACGCATCAACTAAAATAATTGTTGGATTCTGACTTAAATCCTGCCACCAGATACAACTATACAATCGAAGTACATCAACTCACTTGCCACTCACTCATAAGAGTTTGGATAGGAGTCTTCAAGCAATTGATTTATTATGGTCACTGTGCAGTCATTTTACTGCTAATCTTAACCTGCATTTGTAGCCACTCCCTGGCGCTAGCATCACCTCCTCAGCCCCACCTCAGATCATCAGGTATTAGATTCTCATAAGGCACATACAACGTATATCCCTCACATGTGCAGTTCACAGTAGGGTTCTTGCTCCTATGAGAATCTAATATCTCCATGGATCTGACAGGAGAAAGAGCTCAAGCAGCAATGCCAGTGATGGGGAGTGGCTGTAAATACAGATGAAGCTTCTGTCTGCTGCTCGCCTCCTGCTTTGCAAACTGGCTTCTAACAGGCCATAGACTGTACCAGTTCTTGGCCCAGGGGTTGGGGACTCCTGGCTCAGAAGAAAGGATATAGACAGCATTATCAACCAACATGATTGATTAATTGATACTTCTAGAACACTCCATGTGATAGAAAATGTACCAAAATAGATTATATTCTGAACCATGAAAAAATGGTTTCATACACTTCAATGTAAAGTAATCATGAGAGAATTAAACTCTTAATAAAAGTCAGAAGATTTGAATAATACATTTGATCACAAATATATTAGAAACCATATCAGAAAATCCTCTGTCCGATCTCTAAATGTTGTAAAACACATATTTTAATGCTTCTAAATTAACAGCAAGTTTAGAAATATTTTTTACCAATCTTTAAAATTATCAGGACATCTTGACCCCTCTTCAGGCTTCATCCCCTTGTCTCTGTATAGTAATAAAGTGGACCAGATGATTTCTAGGGTCATTTTAATAAGGTTTTTGTCAATTCTCTATCAGACTGTATAAATGTATACAAATATTAGTTTAAATAATGGGGTCAACTTTAGTCACATTTATAATTCTAGAAACCTTTGAAATTAATTGTGCTTGAATTAGAGTTACACAACCACTAGCCATTGTAGAGTTTCATCACGTTGTAGTCATCTATTAAATTATGCCAGTTACTCAGAACATTCACAGACCTGAGAATTGTTGGGATAAATTTGCCTTCCATCAAACTCTGGGACTAAGGGTTTTTTAGGAATTGTCCTTGGGAACTTTTGGAAATAAGAGAAGACAGAGAAAACAGAGAAAATTAGAGAGAGTAGAATAGAAAATTTGTCAATGAAGTTTAGGAATTATTAAAACAAATTTTTACAAAACATAATTAGACTTGAATACAGGTCTGTTGCAATATACTAAATAATTCAGAACCTGAAAATGAAGATTGAGAGTCCATCTGCTTGGATTTTAACTCAGCTATTTGCTAGCAAAAATTCTTCCGCCGTCACAGAAACCAAGAATTCTGCAGGAATTGATGACCCTGAGTGTTGAAGTGGATGCATTCTTTGGTGCCTTATTCTCATTGAAGTCATGGGAATTGGATGCATTTAGGCACTTTGTAGAAACCTGGTGTTTGTCTCATTGAATGAATGTCTTTATGGGAAAATGGACTTTTTAGGGAACAATAAAAGCTGCTGTGACCAAAAACCAAATAAGAATTTATTAAATGTTAGTGATTACTATTCTTGTCTCTTAGGGACCTCTGAACAATAGACACATTTCCTTGAAAAGGTAGCAATAAATGCAATCTAATTCTTCTTCAAAGAGTTTACATGGGATAAAGGAAGAAGGAAAGAGCAGTATGAAATTGATTCAGAGAGGCTGAAATGTAGTACAGCAGAGTCACTAGATCTGGAGGACTGTCAACAGAGGCACTGCAACAGCATGTGCATCACGGCATGCTAGCCTCATTCTCCTGGGAGTGTGACCACTGAACTTGTATTGTCTGATCATGTGCTCCAGTATATTCTCATGACTGAAGGCCTTTGTGTGTACTCAGACACATATTCTTGGAGTTATACCTTAGTGTTATGTACCTTTTTTGCTTTACAGAATGATGTCTATTTCAGCAGAACTTTTAATTAGTATATGGCCTACAAGAACACAGCTGGTAATTACTGTTATTTTTATATCTATTATCTTTTTGTGTGTAATTCTATTTTTACAATATGTTTGTTGAATTTTTATGTAAACATTCATATATTATCTATGAATATGGATATTTTTTCCCCATCTGTATGCTTTTTGTTTGTTGGCTATATTGTACTGGCTGGAGGGTTCAATTCAATGTTGAAGAGGAGTAGTGACTACAAAAATTCCTATCACATTCTTAAATTTAAGGAGTTTCCCTGCCGCTAAACTGTTAATTTTAATTATCATACTTTTGATAGACTCCTTTAGCACTTCAAGCAATATACCTTCTATTCTTTGTTGCTTAGTGTTTGATCCAAAA
>NW_006956453.1:0-339 GCF_000164805.1 Carlito syrichta
CGAGAGTGGGGACCTCTGAGAACCTGGAGACGGGGAGTGTGAGGGGGCCTCTGAGACCTCGGAAATAGGGAGGGGAGGGTGGCCTTCTGAGAACTCAGAGAGGGCGAGAGGAGGGGGGCCTCTGAGACACCAGAGACGGGAAGAGCAGGGGGACCTCTTAGATTGCGATGGGGGAGAGTAGGGGCTCCTCTGACCCCGAACAGGGGGAGAGTTGGGGGCCTCTGGGATCCATCAGAGAAGGGGAGGGTAGGATTTCCTCTGAAACCCCAAAGGGAGAGGGTAAGGGGGCATCTGAGACCACTAGGGAAAGAGTATGGGGTCCTCTGAGAACCCGGAGAG
>NW_006956454.1:0-443 GCF_000164805.1 Carlito syrichta
AAAAAATAATATCTGGCTAGATGCGGTTGCTAAAGCCTATAACCCCAGCACTGTGTGAGGCAGAAACAAGATAATTGCATAAACTCAAAGGTTTGAGACCAAGTTAGGAAATGGCAAGAACTCTTCTCGACAACAAATCAGAAAATTAGATGGGTGTGGTGGTGCATGCCTGTGGTTCCAGCTACTTGGAAGGCTGAGGCAGAAAGATCGCCTGAACCTAGCGGGTCAAGGCTGTGGTAGCTGAGAAGATGTCACTGCACTCCAGCCTGAGAGAGAGACTTCGACTCAAAACAACAAAAAAAGTAGCATCCCATTCACAATAATAACAAAACTCATAAAACACATTAAATTAAATCTACCAAAAATGTGCTGTGCATATATAAAAGAAATAGGTAATACCTAACTGAAAAACTAAAGACATAAGTAGATAAATAGGATATTTT
>NW_006956455.1:0-1016 GCF_000164805.1 Carlito syrichta
TCAAGTAGTATAAGACGACACTAAGAAGGCAAGTAGTATCATACGTCACTAGGAAGGCAAATAGTATCAGATGACACTATGAAGGCAAGTAGTATCAGATGACGCTATGATGGCAAGTAGTATCAGACGACACTAAGAAGGCAATAGTATCAGACGACACTAAGAAGGCAAGTAGTATCAGACGACACTAAGAAGGCAAGGAGTATCAGACGACATCTAGAAGGCAAGTAGTATCAGACGACACTAAGAAGGCAAGTAGTATCAGACAGCACTAAGAAGGCAAGAAGCATTAGACGGCACTAAGAAGTCAAGAAGTATTAGACGGCACTAAGAAAGTTAGTAGTATTAGACGACACTAAGAAGGTAAGTAGTATCAGATGGCACTAATAAGGCAAGTAGGATCAGGCAGCACTAATATGGCTAGTAGTATCAGTAGGCACTAATAAGGCAAGTAGGATCAGCCTGCACTAATAGGCAATTAGGATCAAACGGCACTAATAAGGCAATTAGGACCAGACGGCACTAAGACAGGTAATATTGGACGTCACTAATAAGGCAAGTAGAATCAGACGACACTAATAAGGCAAGGAGTATCGGACGGCACTAATAAGGCAAGGAGTATCGTTTGACATTATAAGGCAAGGAGTATCAGGTGGCACTAATAAGGCAAGGAGTATCAGACGGCACTAATAAGGCAGCTAGTATCAGACGACAATAATATGGCAAATAGAATCAGACGACACTAATAAGTCAAAAGTATCAGATGACACTAATAAGGCGAGTGATATCATAAGACATTAATTAGGCAAGTAGTATCACACAACACTATTAAGGCAAGTAGTATCATAAGACACAAATAAGATAATAGTATCATAAGGCACTAATATGGCAAGTAGTATCAGACGACACTAATAAGGCAAGTAGTATCATAAGACACTAATAAGGCAACAGTATCAAAAGACAGTAATGAGGAAAGGAGTATCAGATGACACTAATAAGGCAAGTAGTATCAGTCG
>NW_006956456.1:0-3960 GCF_000164805.1 Carlito syrichta
CAAACCAAAAAAAGGATAGACATCTACCAAGAACAATTGGAAACACATTTAAGCACACACACACCCAAATCACCTAGATCAAAAGCGAGGAAGGCATTAACACAACAGACCTTTTAGGATATCAATGTAATTGTATGAACAACTTTATGACACTAAATTGAAAAACTGAGATGATGTTGAAAATGTATTGAGAAATAAAAACTATGGATATTTTAGAAGTGTATATGGCAACATTATTTGACAGAAACTAAACTATTTAAATTGTAATTAAAAGCCTCTGCATCAATACAATTCCAAGTATGTATAAACTCGCTGGAGAATATTACTAAGCAGTAAAAGAATGAATAACATAGCTGGGCTCGGTGGCTCAGCCTGTAATCCCACGCCTTTCGGAGGCTGAGGTGAGTGGATTGCCTGAACCTGCAGGTTTGAGACCCGCCTGGGCAACTTGGCGAGACCTCATCTCTACAATAAATCAAAAATTAGCTGGGCGTGGTAGTGTGCGCCTGTAGTTCCAGTACTTGGAAGCCTGAGGCGGAAGGATCGCCGGAGCCCAGCAGATCGAGGCTGCGGTGGCCAGGAGCGGCCACTGCACTCCAGTCTGGGTGACAGAGTGAGACTGCAACTCAAAAAAAAAAAAGAATAAATAACATAGATTCTATATAAAATTTCTCACAACACTGAAAAGAAAAAATACATTTTTAAGAGTATGAAACCAATATTAATGTGACCCCAAACCGGAAAAATATATTGTAAGAATAAAAACTGCTGAACAATATCCATTAACATGGATGCCAAAATTCAAATAAATTATTAGAAACCCTCATCCTACCGTATGTATAAAGGATAACACACCATGACCTAGTGAGAATTATCTCAGGAATGCAAGGTTGTTCTAATATTCAATATTCAAGTGATGGAAAGTCAAGTCAGCAACATGCAGAGTGAGAAGCCTGGACCTTTGTTACTTCCACAAGTGCATTTATTCAGCAACAATTCTTGGGGAAATTTTCTTCATGAGAAATTCAGAAGGCAATCCTTGCAAAGTTTGGAGCGTAAAGAAACTAAATTTAGAATGATATAACAATAAAAAATCAAGAAAAGTAAAGAATAGTTTTACTGAACAGATAATCAAAAGCAACTACTCTTAGAACAGAAACAAAAAAGAGTAAAGACAAATAAATAGAGTCTAAAACAAACCAAAGCTATTACCATCAATTTAACAGAAGTTTAAAATATGGGAAGCCACTCTGAAAAATTGTAAGGTTAAACCCTGGACAAGCTAGAAGAAATGGGTAAAATCTAGGAAACATACAACCTAAAAAGACTAAATCATAAAAAAAATAGAAAATCTGAACAATCCTAAACTAGTAGGAGATTGAATCCATAATAAAAGCCTCTTGGCAAAGAAAAGCCAAGGATTTTCTCAACAAAGAAAAGCCCATTTGTAAATGGCTTCTCTGGTAAATTGTATAAAACATTGAAAGAACACATGCTAATGTTTCAAACTCTTTCAAAAATTGAATAAATGGGAATACTTTCAAATGCATGTTACAGGACTAGCAGGACCTAGATACCAAGTCCAGACTATTATGCTGGAATACAGATATAAGAATCTTCAACAAAATGCCAGTATTCTGAATCCAGTAGCACTTAAAAATATTAGAAGCATCATACTCCATGGTCAATTGGGATATATCTCTGGTATGCAAGAATGTTTCAACTGTACAAATCAGTTTTGAGATTCACTACATTAGTAAACTAAAAGTGACATGCTGATCTCAATAGCTGTAGAAGAAACATTTCACAGAATTCACAGACTTTGATCATAACTTTCAAAAAAGTCAATACAGAGAGGTACCGCAAGACAGTATTCTATAATGAAACTGATAGCTGACATCATCATAAATAGTGAAAAGCTAAAATTGTTTGCTCTCTCCAACCAATATTCATCATAGTGCTGAAAGTTCTAGCCTGTGCAATTAAACAAGAAAAAAGAAATAAAATAGATTCATATTAGAATAAAAAGTAAGATTGTTCTGTTTGAAAGTGACATGGTCATATTTATAACCTATAAGCTTCCACAATCAAAATTTATAGAATTCAAAATGAGTACAGGAGAGTTACAAGACCCTCAATAAACATACAAAAATCAGATGTATTTCTATACACAAAAAACTTAAAAATGAAATTAGAAAATAATCTCATTTTTTTTCTTTTGAGCTGGAGTCTCACTCTGTTGCACAGGCTGGGGTGTAAAGCCATGTTCATGGCCATCCCAGCATCAACTTGTTGGGTTCTGGCAATCTTTCCACCTCAACCTTCCAACCAGGTGGAATTACAGGGATGCACTACCACACCCAGCTAATTTTTAAATTTTATTGTAGAGACAAGGTCTCGCCAAGTTGCCTGGGCTGGTCTCGAATCCACAGGCTCAGACATTGTACTCATCTCAGTCTCCCAAAGTGCTGGGATTACAGGCAGAACCAACAAGCCTGTCTGAATCTCATTTTCAATAACACTAAAAGGAATAGAATACTTAGGAATAAACTAAGGAAGTGGAAGAATTATACAATGAACAGTACAAAATTTGGAATAAAATGAGCAAGACACAAACAAATGTAAGGGGATCCTGCTCAAAAATAACAAGACTTAATATTATTAAAACATCTATAGTACCCAAAGCAATCTACATATAAGTACCATCTGAAGCAAAACCTAGGAGGCATTATTTTTTACAGGAATAAGTGAAATAAATCTACACAGAGGATAGGTGAACATGAATGTCAAAACAACCTTGAGAAAAAGAACAAAGCTGGAGATATCACACTTCTTGAAAGCTACAAAGCTGCAGTAAATAAAACATTCCTTCTGTTGTAAATAAAAATGTAAATGTAAATAAAACAGTATGGTATGAGCACACAGACATGCATGTACACCAGTGGAACACAATCTATGCATATGTGGTCAACTTATAATCAATAAGGATGCCTAGAATACAGAGTGAGGGACAGTCTGTTAAACGAATACTGTTAGAAAAACTGGATAGCCACATGTATACAAATAAAATTGATTTTTTTTTTTTTTGAGTTGGAATATCACTCTGTTGCTCAGACTGGAGTGCAGTGGCATCGCTCATGGCCACTGCAGCTTCGACTTGCTGGGTTCAGGTGATCCTTCTGCCTCATCTTTACAAGTAGCTGGAACTACAGGCATGCACCACCATGCCTGGCTAATTTTTTATCTATTGTATAGACAAGGTCTCACCACGTTGCCCAGACTGGTCTCGAACCCCTGGTCTCAGGCAATCCTCTCACCTCGGCCTCCCAATGTGCTGGGATTACAGGCTCGAACCACCGCACCCTGCTGGAAACATTACCTTGCAATAGAAATATCAATTGACAAGATGTGGAAACAATGTGAAACCCATCAGAAGATAAATGGATAAAGAAAAACAAAAACGAGGAAATGGAAGCACACAAACAACAGTATCAGCAGCAGGAGCACCAACCACAGAAGGAATGTCCTTCCCCCAAATAGACAATAATGTGGCAAATTTAATCATCAGCATACCACTAATTACTTTAAATGTAAGCAACCTCAGTGCATCAAAAGGAAGGCGTTTATAAAACATAGTTTTAAACACTTAGAGTTCATTAAAAAGAGTTAATAAAACAAAACAAAATGTTCTTCAACTTTTGAAGAAAGTATCATGGCAGGTAGGTTAACAATAAAGAATGGATTATGAGATATTAAGATCACATTTCTGTAGTTTCAGTTTTAAGTTGCACACTATTGTGAGTAGCATGGTGACCTCTTCAGCCAGGGACTTGATTCATCCGTGTGTCCAACATCCCCACTGTCCATGCTGAGTGCCCAGTAGTTGCTGAGTAACCATCAGTTTTATCAGTTACACTGTCATGGTAATGCAGTGCTTGTGTCCATATAACTCTTATTTAA
>NW_006956457.1:0-303 GCF_000164805.1 Carlito syrichta
AAACACAAATTATCTCTCTTAATAGAAGAAATCCTGATATTTTACTTATATTTTACTTTCGTACTATAATCTGAGACTGGTGGTTTTTCTTTTTTTTTTTTCAATAGGTACTTTATCTTTACATTCAAATATTTAAGTGTATTATATCATGTAGAAGGTTGGTAAATATATATTAAATTCCTACCTGTTTCCTTGTGTCTTAATAACTCTTATTTTCTAATTTTATTTAGTATGACGCTTAGGACTTGCTTCATATGTGCATATATTCAAACACATGTGTGCATGTTTATGTATGATTAGCAT
>NW_006956458.1:0-694 GCF_000164805.1 Carlito syrichta
AACTTTTTCTAACCATTATATACAAATATAAAAGACAAGTACAGCCAAGGCAATATTGAAATTGAACAAAATTGGAGGACGTATTTTTTTAAAAATGGCAGCAATTAGGACAGTGTGATATTATTGCAGTAATAGGCAAATAACACCATGGTACAGAATTGGAAATCCCGAAATTCACCCAAATTTAAATGGATACATGGTTTGGACAAAGTTGGCAGTAAAGCTCACCATTGTGTACTTGGTTAATTGGGTAGCTATATCACTTCATTGTCTATTTTAGCAAATCATTTCAAAATATTAAGACAATAGCACGATTATCTTTCTACTCTTTGTGTATGGATAAAAATTTAAGAAAAAAATAACAGGATAGTTTGACTGTAGAGCTCACAGGGGATTGCAGTCAGTGACAATTTGGAATAACCTGAGAATGTTGTCCAGGACTATCTCCCTTCCTCCATCTTCCTCTCCCTCTTCTTCTCCCTCCGTCTCTGACCTTCCCTCCCTCCCTCCCATCCTCCCACCTTCCTTTCTCTCTATCTGTTTCCTTTCTTGCCCTACTTTCCTGGTCTTTTCCCCTTCCCCCTTCCTTTCCCGCCTCCTCTCCCCTTCTCTGTCTCTCCCCCCTTTTCCCACTCACTCTTTGTAGTCTCAATCATTCTCCATTTTCTTCTTTCCATGTTGAATAGTTTGGGAT
>NW_006956459.1:0-319 GCF_000164805.1 Carlito syrichta
CAGCCTGTAATCCCGCACTTTGGGAGGCTGAGGTGAGTGGATTGCCTGAGCCCATGAGTTCAAGACCCACTTGGGCAACTTGGTGAGACCTCATCTCTACAATAAATTAAAAAACTAGCCAGGCATGGTAGCACGTGCCTATAGTTCCAGCTACTGGGAAGGCTGAGCAGAAGGATCACTGGAGTTCAGCAGGTCGAGGCTGAAAGCGGCCACTGCATTCCAGTCTGGGCAACAGAGTGAAACTCCATCTCAAAAAAAGAAAAAAGAAAAGAATTACAGAGATTGGGTTTTGATAATGGAGGCACAACATTGTGAACTG
>NW_006956460.1:0-848 GCF_000164805.1 Carlito syrichta
GGAGCGAGGCCCCCCTGGCGATCACGGAAATTGTAATTCCTGGGCATCTGGCTCGTATTTCCAAACTTCGGCCATCTCTCTTCAGCCTAGCCTGCTGAGACCTAACCGTGAAACGTAAGTACGTTTTTCCAGTTTTATTGTGTAGTTGTAATGTAACCACTATTACAGTATAGTTTAAGAGAGTCAGATATTTTCATTTTTATTAATAGTGCACAGTAAATTATATTCACTATTTGTGTAAGTTATTTCTCACTACTAATCTCCTGTTCTAATCACTTTTTAGTGTTTACAATAAAAACACTTGAAATGTCTTGATTTGAATTCTAATTATCTTTATTAAGTATTACTTGGCTTTTTCAAAGATATTTCAAATAAATTTGCTTAAATTAATTTGATGTTATGGTTTATATTATGTTTCACTGAGTTTTTCCTGTTTTTCAGTTGCAAGCATAAATGTATCTATTATAGTTCTGGAAATTCTTTTTTTCTCTCACAAATCTTTAACCAAAGGCTTAATATGTTCGGGGGGGGGGGGGGGAATCCCCTGACATATCACAGGTGTACAGATTTAGTTCTAGAGTAGTGTTACAAGGCCTACTTAGTGATAGTTTACTTTTTACACTGAGGGAAATGCAGTTAATATAACCTATTCATGAAATGGTCAGTGGCCAAATATTTAAAATTGTGCTATATATTTTGCAGTCTCAAAAATTTATGGTCATAACCTGTAACAGATATTTCCTTTTGAAAGTCTTTTGGATGCCTCTATTTGTGTGATAATCCATGGGCAGTCAACAATGTGTTTACATGTAGCAGCTACAGAATTTCTTAACTCAAGATTGATACGA
>NW_006956461.1:0-699 GCF_000164805.1 Carlito syrichta
TTAATGATCCTGAAACCAGTTTCTTATGTGCCCTTAATTGTTTTACAATTACATCATCTTGAATTAACATCACTCAATGTCTAAACCCAAAACCACCATAGTGAATTATTAACTTCCACTATTATGTACTAATTCAAACTAGTTTTTATTAAAACAATTGCTGCTATTGTTACACTCTCCTAGCACCAGCTGGCTTAATTAAAACTTCGCTGCCCCCGCGGGGGGTGAAACTGAACTAACTGTAATTCTATAATAAAACGATTACTTAAATTTTCTTAATCTATATAAACTATTTTCTAACACCTATGTCCATAAATTTCTAAAGGTCACATCAAGAGAACCTGTGACCTGCACTAAGGCTCTTCAATGTGACTCAAAGTCAAACTTAAATTGTGATAAAAGCAAAAGACCCTAAGCCATGGAGAATGGGAACAATAGACTCCTAGGTTTAGCTGTGTATGTTCTGGTCTCAGAGTTTTCTGTTAGAGCCAGGTGGAGCTTTTCTTGGTAGTTTGTGCCAAATGGAAAAGAAAGGGAGGGAAAGGGTCAACAGCTCTGGAACACATCCTAGTGGTCTTGGGGGTCAACGGCCCTTCCTGATCCCTAACTCTCAGTGTTCCTCCGTGGCTGGCTCCCAACACACAGTGTTTGGGTCACCTCATTATAGTGATCCTTTGATTGGGACTAGACTTTGAATGT
>NW_006956462.1:0-950 GCF_000164805.1 Carlito syrichta
CATACTGGGATACTGCCCTGTGAACATGAAGGCTGAAATCAAGGTGATGATTCTACAGATCAAGAAACCTCCAAGAGAGCCAGCAACCCACCGGGAGCTGGGAGGGAGGCCTGGACCTGGTTCTCCCTCAGAGCCCTTACAAGAAAAAAAGCCCTGCTGAAAATAGACCTCTGACTTCCAGCCTCTAGAGCTGTGAAAAAGTAAGTTTCTGTTGTTCAGGTGATCCAATTTGTAGTAATTTGTCAGGGAAGTCCTAGAAAACTAATGCAATCTTTTTTTCTTTTTTTTTCTTTTTTTTTCTTTTTTTTGGCATCAGAATCTCACTTTGTCACAGGTTGGAATGAAGTGGCATGCTCATGGCCACCCCAGCCTCGACCTGGTGGGCTCAGGTAATCCTTCCACCTCAGCCTTCCAAGTAATGGGAAATACAGGTGCATGTCACCACACCCAGCTAACTTTTTTTATTTATTTAGAAACGAGGTCTACCCAAGTTGCCCAGGCTGGTCTCAAACTCCTGGGATCAGGAATCCTCTCACCTCCACTTCCCAAAGTGAGCCATGTCTGGTTACTAATACAATCATTTAAAAATACTTTTTCTTGTTTTTCTCTCTTGCTTTCTTTTGCCCTTATACTTAAGTCTTGTTATTATTACTTCACTTCTATTTCTTAATGTCTGATTTTATAATCTAAATACCTGAATTTTTTTTATTATTTCAAAATTTATTGATTTTGCTTTCATTATTTTACTTTTTGTACCAAATAGTATCTTTTGCCTCTGGTCTTCTCAATAATTTACCGTGTGTTGCTAACATTTGTCATTATTATCACTTCTTCTCTTGCTGGAGATTGTATAAGTGAGACCATCATGGTGTGTACTCAGAAGCATCCAAGGTGGTTGGTCCCTTTTCCCTTCCTATTTTCCAATTGCCTTCACTGGGTCTTCCATCTCC
>NW_006956463.1:0-861 GCF_000164805.1 Carlito syrichta
TCGTCTTATGATACTACTTGCCTTATTCTTGTCTTATGATACTAATTGCCTTATTCGTTTCTTATGATACTACTTACCTTAGTCATTTCTTATTATACTACTTGCCTTTTTCGTGTCTTATGATACTTGTCTTATTAGTGTCTTTTGATACTAATTGGCATATTCGATTCTTATGACACTACTTGCCTTATTCGTGTCTTATGATACTACTTGGCATATCCGTGTCTTAGGACACTATTGTCTTATTCGTGTCTTATGATATTACTTGCCTTATTCGTGTCTTATGATACTACTTGCCTTATTAGTGTCTGATGGTACAACTTGCTTTCTTAAAGTCGAGTGATACTACTTGTCTTATTCGTATCTTATGATACTATTTGTTTTACTCGTGTCTTATGATATTACTTGCCATATTCGAATCTTATGATACTACTTGCATTATTAGTGTCTCATGATACTACTTGCCTTATTACTTTCGTCTGATACAACTTGCCTTCATAGTGTCTTATGATACTACATGACTTATTATGTCGTCTGATAATTCTTGACTTATTAGTATCATCTGATTCTACATGCCATATTAGTGTCGTCTGATAAATCTTGACTTATTTGTGTCCTTTGATACTTCTTGCATTATTTGTGTCGTCCGATACTACTTGCCTTATTAGTGTCATCTGACACTACTTGGCTCATTAGTATCGTCTGGTGCTACTTGTCTTATTAGTGTTGTCTGATAGTACTTGTCTTATTAATGTAGTCTGATACTACTTGCCTTATTAGTGTCGTGTATACTATTTGTCTTATATGTGTCGTCTGATACTACTTGCCTTATTAGTGTCATCTGATATACTTGCCTTATTA
>NW_006956464.1:0-695 GCF_000164805.1 Carlito syrichta
AAGGTGCTGAGATGGTGGACCCTCCCATGTGAGGGGGATGGGGGGAGGGAAGAACTGAGGGCAAAAGATTTGCAGGAGTATAAATTTCTTTCTTTCTTTCTTTCTTTCTTTCTTTCTTTCTTTCTTTCTTTCTTTCTTTCTTTCTTTCTTTCTTTCTTTTTTTCTTTCTTTTCATTCCTCACTAGGTTGCCCAGGCTGATCACAAACCACCCAACTCAGGTCATCCTCTCGGCCTGGTCCTCCCAAACTGTGATGATCACAGGCTTTCCATTTGGTTGAAATCCTGGTCTTCCTGCCTGGTCTTGAACTATGGACTGGAGACAATCTGCCTGCTGAGGCCTGCCCTCAACCAACGTTTTCTGGGTTTTGCTTGCAGTCCAGGTGGGGGCTTGTCATGGTATCCAGACTGATCTAGAAATACTGGGCTCTGGTCATCTTCCTGCCTTAACCTCCTCAAGTACCGAGGAGACAGCCCTAAGTTGCACGGCTATTCATGCCCTGCCCTGAAGGCTTGAGTCACAGCCTCCCTTTCCCAGAGGTGGCCGCTGGGAGGAATGACTGTGTCTACCCTCGGGTGGTGGTGTGGTTGTCCCAGCAAAGATACGTCCCTGCACCAGGTGCTCCCCCAGAGGGGTTCAGAGAGCAATACCAGATGCTCTCTATGGGGTCCTGGGTTCGTCGGTAGCTGGCCTCGC
>NW_006956465.1:0-775 GCF_000164805.1 Carlito syrichta
CTGGTTTAAAAAGCCAGCTGGATGACTACACAGTCGGATTGCCAGTCGGCTTAACTAGCCAGCCACCCTACTGGTCAGCCGGCTAGCCAGCTGGCTTAAATAGCTGACTACCTAACTGACCAGCCTGCTAACCAGCCGGCTTACCTTGTCAGCCACCTAGCTAGCCAGTCCGCTATCTAGATGACTTAACTAGCTGACTTAACTAGATAGCCATATGGCTAGCCAACCAGCTAGCCAGTACGCAAGCCAGCTCACTTAACTCGCTGACTTAACTAGACTACCAGCCGGCTAGCCAGCTGACTTAATTGGCTAGCTCCACAGCTAGACAAATTGCTAGCCACTTGAACTAACTAGCTGACTTAGCCAACTGACTCAACTACGTGACTTAATTCGTTAGCCAGCTGGCTAACCAGCTGACTTAACTAGCTGACATCAGTAGATGTCCAGTTGGTTAGCCAGAAGACTAGCTACCTATGTAACCCACTGGCTTGCCAGCTGACTTCAGTACCTATCTACCTAGCTATCCTGTTGACTAGCGAACTGAATTAACTAGGTGACTTAACTAGCTATCCAGCTGGCTAGCCAGCTGAATAAACTAGTTGGCTACACAGGTAGGCAGCTGGCTAGCCAGCTGACTTAACTAGCTGACTTAACTAGCTAGCCAGCTGACTTAACTAGCTGGCTAAACTAGCTAGCTACCTAGATAGCGAGCTGACTTTACTACATACTAGCTCACAAGCTAGCTAGTCCACATAACTAGCTGACTTAACTAGCT
>NW_006956466.1:0-995 GCF_000164805.1 Carlito syrichta
ATTTCAGAGTTACATGTTCAGTCCAGATCTTCTCCCTTTACAAGCCACCATACTATTTTCCAAAGATGTTGCTCTACTTTTCAGTCCACATGCATTGTAGAAGCATTTATTTCTTCCAAAAT
The DNA here is from genome assembly GCF_000164805.1 of Carlito syrichta. Taxonomy (NCBI): domain Eukaryota; kingdom Metazoa; phylum Chordata; class Mammalia; order Primates; family Tarsiidae; genus Carlito; species Carlito syrichta. The sequence goes on from NW_006956466.1 coordinate 123, forward strand.
CCTGAACTGCATCTGTTATTGTTTGTTTTATTAATGGTGGTCAGTCTTACAGGGGGTATGTGGTAGTTCAAAGTGGTTTAATTTGCATTTCTTTGATGGTGACTGACGCTGAGCAATTTTCATGTGTCTGCTGTCAGCCCGTATCTCTTCTTATGAAAAGTGTCTAATCACGTATTTTGCACACTTTTCAAAGAGAATGTTTGTCTGATTTTTCTGAGTGTTTGAGTTTCTTGTAGATCCTAGATGTAATGCCTCTTTACGGATCGATAGGTGGAGATTCGGTTTTCCCGTTCTGTTGGCTGTATCCCTGCCGTTCTGATGGTTTCTTTTGTGTTGTAGAAGTATATTAATTTGATTAAATCCCACTTGTCTTACTTACGTCTTAAAGCATGGGTATTTAGGGCCTTGAAGTGGAATTATTTTCCTAATGGTGTCTCCTGCATTTTCTAAGATTTTTATAATCTGTTGTTTTACGTTTTGGTCTTTGATCCATATAGAGTTAATGTGTATGGTGATAGATAACGGTCCTGTTTCAATCTTGTGCATGTTGTCTGCCTTTTCCCAGCACCTTTTACTGAATATATTCTCCATTACAGAGTGGGTCTTGGAGATTTTTTCAAAGATGAGTTGGTTGAGGATTTGAGCATTTCATTCTCTGTCCTGATCCATTGGCCTATGAACCTATTCTTGCACCAATACCAAGCTGTGTTGATTACTGCAAACATATTGTAAAATTTGAAGTCTGGAACTGTGAAAGCTCCTGGTTTGTTTCTTTTGGTAAGTTTTTTTTTTTTTGAGTCGGAGTCTCACTCTGTCACACAGACTGGACTGCAGTGGCCACTTCCAGCCACCGCACCCTCGAACTGCTGGGCT
>NW_006956467.1:0-4502 GCF_000164805.1 Carlito syrichta
AATATAATGATCAAAAATAATTACAACAATAATAGCAACAGGATTTCTTTTTGCACTCACTGAGTTAGTATGATAAATGTCACTCATGTATTTCATTAATTTACTTTTTTCACAACTATGTGAATTTAACTATGTAAGAATTCAATTCTGAAAGAATTTAATCTTATTGTCACTATTTTTAAGTAATGGAAATAGAGAAAGAGTAAGCTATTTTCCAAGGCCATACAGTAAGTGAATGAGGCAGGCACATGTATTGATCTGTCCAATTACAGAATCCAAGCCAGTAGAAAAACAGAATGTTGTCCACCTCGCCTCTCCCTACCTTCCCCCTGGGTTGGGTGACTACACTGATATCATTTACATACATCAAATATAAAACTTATAATAAGTAAGATGTTGTTACCTGTGTACTGTTTGTTCCTCAAGGAACTTGCCATCTAGTTCATTGTTCAATAAATATCATATGGAATAAAGGAGGCAGCTCCTGCTCAGAATTTATACAGACATGTGGTCTGCTGTTGTACTGGAGGATCTTTACATGGTAAATACAGAAAAATGTGATTTTTGTTTTAATATTTTTAATCTTTATTTTTTTTTAATTTGAAATATCTAGGTTACAATTCAGGGTTCGCTACATGTGTGGTCATCGTACAGGTAAAGTGTGGGTACCCTTACTGATGTTATGTGCTCCCCCTACCCCAGCAGTGTCCCACTACTGCTGATCCCTTTCTTATAGTATTATGATAAATGTTCGGGGTACACAGCATAGTTGGTTCCATGTTTTTCTACTGTAATAATGCTGCAGTAAACATGTATGTGCAGGTATCTTTTTTATAGCGTGGTTTGAGTTCCTCTGGGTATATTCCCTGAAGGGGATTTGCTGGGTCATATGGAAGGTCAATATTTAGATCCTTTAGAAATTGCCACACTGTTTTCCACTGAGGTTGTACTAGTTTACATTCCCACCAACAGTGTAGAAGTGTTTCCTTTTTCCCACATCTGCTCCAGCTTTTTGAGATATTGATGATGGCCATCCTGACAGGAGTTAGGTGATCTCATTGTGGTTTTAATTTGCATTCCTTTGATGATTAGTGAGGCTGAGTGTTTTTTGATGTAGCCCTTGCCTGCTTGTATGTCTTCTTCTGAGAAGTATCTATTCATACCTTTTGCCCATTTTTAACAGGGTTGTTTGTTTGTTTTCTTTTTAGCACTTTTGAGTTCTTTGTTGATATTGAATGTTAGGGATTTATCAGATTTACAGTTAGCAAATATTTTTTTCCCATTCTGTGGGCTGTCTCCCCACTCTCTGGATGGGTTTTTGCTTTGCAGAAGCTTTTCAGTTTGTGAGGTCCCACTAGTCAATCGTATCTTTATTTATTTATTTCTATTTTTAAATGGTGGGGTACAATTCAGGGTTAGGTCCACAAATATTCATCATGCAGGTACCCCTGTTGGTGAGGTGTGGCCTCCTTCCCAGGCAGATTTCGACTGTTGTCATTCCCACCTCCCCATCCACCTGCCCCTTGCCCACAGTTTTCTGCTACCATCAATCCTTTTCTTATAGTATTATGGTAGTTGTTCATGGTCCACTTATAAGTGAGAACATGTGATACTCAGGTCTCTGTTTCTGTGAAAGATCACTCGGTATATAGACTCTAATTCCATCCAGGTTGCTGTGAAGTTCACAATTTTGTTCTTCTTTATGGCTACATAATATTCCATTGTGTATATGTATCACATTTTTTTAACCCAGTCCTCTTTTAATGGGCAGCATGATTGGTCCATGTTCTTGCTATTCTGAACAAGGTTGTGATAAACATATGTGTGCAGGTATCCTTTTAATAAAGTGACTTTAGTTCTTCTAGGTATATTCCCAGTAGGGGAATTGCAGGGTCATACGGAAAGTTGATTTTTAGAAGTGTTAGGAATTGCCACACTGATTTCCACAGAGGCTGTACTAGTTTATACTCCCACCAACAGTGCAGAAGTGTTCCCTTTTTGCCACCATACTCTCCAGCATCTGTTATTTTTTTTGAGTTATTGATGATGGCCATTCTGACTGGAGTTAGGTGGTATCTCAGTGTAGTTTTAATTTGCATCTCCTTGATGACTAGTGAAGGTGAACATTTTTTCTTGTAACTGTTGGCTGCTCATGTGTCTTCTTTTGAGAACTGTCTATTCTTACCTTTTGCCCACTTTGTAATGGGGCTGTTTGTTTTTTTCTTTTCAGCATGTTTGAGTTCCTTGTAGAACCTAGATGTTAGGCCTTTGTCAGATATACAGTTGGCAAATAATTTTTCCCAGTCTGTGGACTATCTCTCCACTCTCTTGATAGTTCCCTTGGCTTTGCAGAAGCTTGTCAATTTGGTAAGATCCCACTTGTCTACCTCATCTTTTATGATAGTATTCATCTATCTCTTATGGCAGTTCTGTTAGTTTTGTATCAGTTTCATGCTCTGTTGTTAGGAGCATACACATTAAGAACTGAGCCTTTTATCATTAAGTAATGTATTTCATTACCCCGACAACTTTTTTTTTCTTAAAGACTATGCTGTTTGAAATTAATATGACTACTCTTGATTTTGATTATTACTAGCATGATATATTTTTTCTATTCATTTTTTAAATCTATACGTCTTTATATTTAGAGTGGTTTTTTTATGGACAACACACATAATTGGTTCCTGTGTTTTGATTATAATCTGTGTCTTTATGTATTTAGTCCATAAATGCTCAAAGTGATTATTGATATTCTTAGGTTAGTGTCTACCAAATTTGTGATTACTTTTTACTGTTGACATTGTTCTTTGTTTCTATTTTTTATTTTCTGCCTTTTTTCTGCAGTTTGTGATACTAAGTATTATATAATTCCATTTTCTCTCCTTCTTATCATATCAGTTATAACTTTTTCTTACTTCTATAGCTGTCTTAGAATTTGGAATTTTTAACTAATCCAAGTCCACTTTTTAATAACATGATACCACTACAAGGTTAGTGTGAGTATATTACAGTAATAAAATAATCATAATTCCTTCCTCCCATACTTTATATTATTGCTGGTATTCATTCACTTATTATATAAGCATATTCACGTATGTATCTACAGAGAGAAGAGACATACACAAGATATATATATATATACAGATACATAATTGGAGGTATTATTATTATTATTATTATTATTATTGAGTTGGAGTCTCATTCTATCACCCAGGCTGAAGTGTAGTGGCAAGCTCACAGCCACCACAGCCTCGACCTGCTGGGCTCAGATGACCCTTCCACTCAGTCTTCCAAGTAGTTGAACTATATGCAAGCACCACCATGCCCAGCTAATTTTTTGATTTATTGTAGAGATGAGGTCTCACCAAGTTGCCCAGGCTTGTCTCGAAATTGTGAACTCAGGCAATCCTCTCACCTCAGCCTCCCAAGTGCTGGGATTATAGGCGTGAGCCACCACACCAAGTCCTGCTTTTTATTATTTTAAACAAACCTATATTTTAGATCACTTATGAATAAAAAACAAACATTTAATATTATATTCACTTATTTCTTCTTCGATATTGTTCCATTCTGTATATACCTCAGAGTTTCTGACCTGTGTTTTCTTCTCTCTGAAGAAATTTTCAGTATTTCTTGCAAGGCAGGTCTGCTGGCAACACATTCCCTCAGTTTTTGTCTGTTTGAGAAAGTCTTTATTTTTTATTCACTTTTGAAGATGATTTTTCAGGGTATAGAATATTAGGTTGTTAGAATGTTTTTTTGTAATTAATTTAAATGTTTTACTCTACTTTCTTCCTACTTGCATCATTTCTGGAGAGAAGTCAAATGTAACTCTTATCATTGTTCTTCTATAGGTAAAGTGTTTTCCCATCTTTTCCTCTGGCATCTTTCAGAATTTTTTCTTTATCTTTAATTTTCTGAAGTTTGAAAGAGATATCCTAGATGTAGTTTATCGTTGCTGTTATTTGACATTTATGCTGTTCTGTGTTCTCCGAGCTTCCAGGATCTTGGTTTGATGTCTGACAATTTGGGATAAATACTCAGTTATTATTGTTTTAAAGATTTATTGTGTTCCTTTCTCTCTTGATTCTCCTGATATTCTAATTATGCATATGTTATACATTTTGTGGTTGCTTTCACTGTCCTGGGGCATTCTGCTTTTGTTTTTTTCAGTCTTCTCATTTCTTTTCAGTTTTCATAGATTCTGTTGGCATATCCTCAAACTTAGAGAGTCTTTCCCCAACCATGTCCAATCTGCTAATAATTCATCAAAGGTATTCTTTATTTGTTACAGTATTTTTTATCTTTAGCTCTTTTCTTGTTTGATTATTTTTTCATAGGATTTTTATCCCTCTATTTACATTTCCCACCTGTTCCTGCAAGTTATCAACTTTATCCATTAGAGCCCATAGTATATATATTCTAGTTTTAATAGTCTGATAATTTCAACATCCCTGTCATGTTTGGTTCTGATGCTTGCTTTGTCTCTTCAAATTGTTTTT
>NW_006956467.1:4776-23832 GCF_000164805.1 Carlito syrichta
CCATCCACCTAAACAGATAAGTGAAAGATCTTTACAATGAGAACTGCAAAACATTGCTTCAAGAAATAAAAGGTGCCATAAACAAATGGAATGACATTCCATGCCCATGGATCGGAAGAATCAATATTGTCAACATGTCCATCCTACCCAAGGCAATCTACAGATTCAATGCAATACCCATCAAATTACCAACATCATTTTTTCTCAGACCTGGAAATAACAATATAGAAATTCATCTGTAAACAAAAAAGAGCACAAATAGCAAAAACAATTCTCGGCAAAAGGAACAAAGCAGGAAGTAGGACACTTCCAGATTTTAAACTTTACTGCAAGTACACAGTAACCAAATCAGCCTGGTATTGCTATAAAAATAGACACATAGACCAATGGAACAGGACAGAGATTCTGGGAACAAAAACTCAGTCTCTCAGACAATTCATCTTCAACAAAGCCGCCAATAACAACCACAGAGGAAATGAGATCATATTTAGCCAATGATGCTGGGAAAACTGGCTGGCTACATGCAGAAGACTGAAACTGGACTCCTACCTATCACCATATATAAAAATCAACTCTAAATGGATGAAAGACCTAAACATAAAACCTCAAACTATAAGAATCCTAGAAGAAAATGTAGGAAACATTCTTACACACATCAGAGTAGGCAACAACTTCTTGACCAAATCCCCCAAAAGTAAGTGCCATAAAATCTAAAATAAGCAAGTGGGACCTCATCAAACAGAAATGCATTTGCACAAGAAAAGAAGCCATTAAGAGAGAAGGGGAGACAACCACAGAATGGGAGAAAATATTGCTAATTATGTATCTGACAAAGGCCTAAGATCCAGGATCTACAAGGAACTCAAATGAGCTGAAAGGAAACAAAACAAAACAAAACAAAACAAACACTCCATTAAAAAGTAGGCAAAGGACATGAATAGACGCTTTTTGAAAGAAGACATACAAGCAGTCAACAGACACAAAAAAATGCTCAGCCTCACTAATCATCAGAAAAATGAACATCGAAACCACAGTAAAATACTACCTAACTCCATTAAGGATGAACATCATTAATAAAAAAAAAAACAAAAACAAAAAACAGATGCTGGCATGCGTGAGAAGAAAAGGGAACAGTTCTATACTGTTGGTGGGAGTGCAAATATTTTCAACCTCTATGGAAAACAGTGTGTCAAATCCTAAAGAAACTAAACATTGACCTTCCATATGATCCAGCAATCCCTCTCCTGTGAATATACCCAGAGGAACATAAAATCATTCTACAAAAAAGATACCTGCACATCATGTTTATAGTCACATTATTGGCAATAGAGAAAACATGGAATTGACCCTACTGCCCATCTAAAGTGAACTGGGTAAAGAAAATATGGTACATATATGATGGAGTATTACACAGCCATAAAAAACAAAATCATGGACTTTCACAGCAAACTGCATGGACTTAGAGACCATCATACTTAGTGATCTATCACATAAACAAAGAACTGAATACCACATGTCCTCACTCAAAAATGGGACCTGAACATTAATCACATTAGCACAAGTGAGGAATCAGCAATCGTTGGGTACTGCCAGGGGAGGGGGCAGGGCACAGAACAACACAAAGGTACTTGGTCCTAAACCAGGGGAAGAGAGGGTCAGTTGGAGGCCCAAACTTCAGCTGCGTACAGCTTACTTGTGTAGTTAATCCTAACTTGTACCCCACATCTCTGTAATAAAATAAATTTAAAAAAAATTCACAGCACCACATTAAGTTCACAGTCACTAAAATCAAATAAAACCACTACTTCCAATTTTTTTTTTAAAGAAAATTTTTCAATTAAGTGTGGAACACTGTTGGTAACTAATTTTTGAATGATATTTTAATTTATTGAGCCCTTGCTTTGAAATGTGCATAATCTTGTCATTTATTATGCTGTGAAAAAATAAAATTGATATCAAATAGCTCTATTTCTAAAAAGTGAAGTAAAATGATAGCAGTGCTCAATGAATTTGACAGTTATCAACAAAATAAATTCATTCACACAAGGATGCTCTGCAAATATAATTAGTAAAAGCCATGCAGACTCTGTACTGAAATATCCTGATTTTAATTAATCTCCAGGATGGACTAATTCTCTTTCTGTTACTTGTAAAAGTATAGTCGCTGTATGGAGTCTGCCAACGATATGGTAATTGGTGCCAAATTTGTGTGTTTTCAGTCTAATTGGATGTCTCAATATCTTATCATTTTAAATCTTCTGAAGAGTTTTCTAATAAACACATTTTTTCATTTATTCATTCATTAGTACTAAATAATCTTTTAAATTGACAGAGATGGAGAGCAGGACAATCTAGTAGTAATTTTTTGAGCCCCACGCTTTAAGTTTCTAGAAAGTCAGCAAAAAAAGGATGTCTAAATAGTCTGTAGTAATTATGAATAATATAAATAAAGATTAAGCTTTAAAATACTGTATAGAAGTGTCTCAGATGGAGTGAAATGATAGTTTTTATAGAGCAATGGTTGCTTTTTACCCCCACCAGCAGACATCTGAAAATATCTGGTGAGTTTTGTCAACACTGTGGTAGGAAGGTGGGGGATGCTATTGGCATCTAGTAAGCAGAGGCTAGGGAGGCTGCTACACATTCAACAAAGCACATCCCAGCCTTGCCATAAAGAACAATCTGGCCCAAAATGTTCATAGTCCCAAGGTTGATAAACCCTGCTATACAGCATTGTAATATAAGTTAGTGTTTTTTAAATACTGAATTCTATGAGTCATATTTTTTATGATACGGGTATTTCATAGGCCATCCAATTATCTGAAGACAAGAGATTTATTTTTTAATTCATTCACATATATTTATTAAATGGTGTTTCAAAAAATATTCATTTTCTAATTAGACTTCTGAAAAGTCATACATTTTGTCTTTCCAATGCCTTAAGAACTAATTTCCAACGGTATGCAAAATATTTAAAAGCCAATACTTTTATTGTTTATATTTATAATAATATATTTTTATATCTTTATAGTAATACATTCTTGAAATAGTACATTTTCATTTACCAAGATGATACTTGTTAATTACTCCTTAAATTAAAAAATTGACTGTTTTCTGAAATTGGAACACTACTTTTTTCAAACTCATTTGCTGCACAATATTTGTGAAAAATAATTATAAAGATCTAAATATGTAGAAATTATTAAAATACAAATGTAATTAACCTATATAAATATCCCTAATGAATCATATTTTCTCCTTTACTTTTAATAGAATGTAAAACTAACTAAGGCTTCTGTTTACTCCTTTGAGAATCTTCTTTATAAATATACTAGCAGAGCAGAGGAGAAACAGTTCCTTGGGATATGTATACAAGAATAATTAGCATAGATTCTATAACCCGTGTATAAATCTGAGACACCTGCCAAAACAATCAAATCAGTTGTTCCAGTCAAACATCACCAGTACTTATTAAGGTATCATCAACAAAAAACACAGAAGCGTTCTTGAAATGTTCCCCACTGGATTTACAGTCGATTTCAAATTGCATGCAAAGTGCTGTAGAAGAAGAACAATGAGATTTGGAGTCATCATTTGTTAATAATCCTAATTAACTCTGCATCTTCATTTCATCATCAACATGTAATCTCCATGTAACTGGACCTTCTTGCTCTTGCTCTGATCTACCCAAGAACCCTCCTAGGCTGGGTCTTTAGTTGACAATAATATGGATTTTATGGAAGCTGTTGTGGGAAAACTCAGACACAGCAGCTATTGTGCACATTTTCCAAATAAAAAGTCCCTTCTGTCACCACCCCCACATTTTCCTCTCTTCCCTTTTCTCTAAAGAATCACACTTCACAGACTTTCCAGAGTAGCTCTGGCTCCTCTCCTCACCTCTGCTACTTCTCACCTTCTTCCCTTTCAGTCTTCACATCATTCTGTCTTTAAGGAGTAATTTATCTTCTCTTCAATCTCTCCATTTTTCCACTTACCAGTCTTCCTCTTTAGAAAGAGAAGATAGATTAAATATCACATGGGAAATTGATATCAACCTCAAGGGGCTGTAGTGAAAGTAAAGACCAGAATTAAGAATCTAGCACAGTCCTTGTTGCATATTTAAGCACTAAATCAGTGTAAGCTGTTAGTTCCATACTTCTTTGCATGGATGCAAATTTCAAATTCCTCAGGGATGGTAAAGACATAAAACAGCTCAATGAATATACTTGGAAAAAACAAACCTCACCATTGTTTGTCTTAGAGATAAAGCTAGGATATTTTTATTCAAACTGCAAGGACAGTCCTTCTAGATGTTGTAATCTAAACATTGTCAGAATTCTTCATAACTAAATGTTATAAATTCTACCTTGGCATGGGAATCTCTAAAATATCCAAGCCTGCAGAAATGATGAATGGCATCTTGCCAAAGTGAATATAATATTTTAAAAAATCATGTTCCTCATCAAAATGAAGAATGGAAAAGTAAAAAAACCTATTGTCGTTTTTTGAAAAATGAAATTCAATTGAGAATTTAGCACTGGTTTTTAATTCACATTGGGGTCTACCTTGGAGATTTTGGGGTCCTGTCATGTTTTGGCAGGATTAAACACTTAAGGTTTAACTGGGTCTATAATTTATTTATTTTAAAGCTTAAAGATTCTCTTCTTTTTAAACTAACACATTTTACTACAACTTTATAATTACAGATACACTTCTCCCAATAAAAAATATTCCTTCAATTTTTAGTAAAATGTTCAAGCTGCCATATTCCCTTATAGTACTATAACTAATACTCACTCTTGAATAAATACATTAATTTATATCAATCACAGGCTTTTTCTAAAAAAGAAATATGATCAATCTTAACCCAACAAAAGCTTTTCTGAAAGTTTATTCTCATTGACTTACATAAAAATAGATCATTAATAGGGAAGACTATTTTATACACGTTTGCTATGCATGAGATTTCTGTGTTCTATATGTAACTTTCTAGTATTTTGAAATTAATTTTGTTTTGCATTTACATAAATTTATATACATCTAGTCAGTATGGATGGGTTATGACATAGTAATAAACAAGCGATCATTCACTAATGCTCATGAAATACCAGAAAATGAAGTTCATGATTTGGAAGAAAATATTAAATGTGCTATAATCCAGGATATTTTTTTATTTCTTTCTCCTGACTCTTCACCCTTTTCTCTATTTTTCTTTGAATCATTTTTTAATATAAATTATTTTGTTTATGGGATTTGCTTTCCGTTTTTTGAAACAGGGTCTCACTGTGTAACTAGGCTGGAGTTCAATCAATAGCTCACTAGAGTCTGAAACTCCTGGGATCAAGGGTTCCTCCTGCTTCAATCTCCTAAGTAACTAGGACTACGTCTGTATCACCATTCCTAGCTAACTTTTTGTAGAAGTGAGGTCTCACTATGTTGCCCAGGCTGGCCTCAAATGCCTAGGCTGAAGTAATCCTCCCACTTGGGTGTCCCAAAGTGCTGCAATTACAGGCATGAGCCACTATGCCTGGCCTCTATTTTTCAATTCTCCTTTATCAAATTTTCTTTTATCCACACATTGAATATGGAGACCCAGTGTTGTATCTTGTGTGTCTTTTGGCTCCATATGCATTTTCCTGAGTCTTATGGACTCCACTGCAACCTCCCTGAAAAGCCTTCTAAACTTATCTTCAGCCTGTCATTCTCACCTGACATCCAAGCCCAAGTGTTGTATGTTCACTGGAGACCTTCTAGGTATCTACACATACTTCAAATGAAGTGTGCTTTCCAAGCCTCTGTTTATCCTACCTTGTAGCTTCCTATAATCTGCATTGTATGCACTCAAACAATGGATATTGAATAAATGAGTAAAATGAAATGAATAAGTTAGTGAGTTAATTCTTTAGAAAGTAACTTTGCCTTCTGGTCAGGAAATTTTTCTCATCACCTCTGAAATATATTTTACCATTTTCTCTAATTATGGAAATCCTGACAAAAACTAATTTGTCAGACCTTTTTTTAAAATTTTACTTTTAATTGGCAAATAATTGTATTATATTATATGTTTATAGAGGGGACCCCCCCAATGAAATTATCTTTTGGAGGGTGAGGCTTTTGTAGTATGGGCTTTCCCTGCTAGAAAAGTGTTCTAGGAACCCATCAGCATCAGTGTACCAGCTAGTGTTGTGAGAGGCTGTTGTGAGAGGCTGCATTAGGCTTCAGTGAATATTTTTTAGAGATTCTTTTATTGCTTTTGCCCATTTCGTGATGAGTGATTTAAGAGGACACCTGCCCGCAAAGCACTGAGTGTTCAGTTTCTGATGAAAAACAGCATACCTGTATCCCACCCTCCCTATTCGCTGAATCTCGCCCCATCAACTTTTTTTGTTGTTGCTGTTGTTTCCCCAGATGAAAAAAGTCCTCAAAGGAAAATGTTTTCTGACATGAAAAAAGTGAAACAAAAAACAGCAAAAGCACTAAAATGCATCAAAATTGATGAGTTCAAACCTGTTTTCAGCAGCAGAACATGTGTCTTGATAGGCGTATTTCATCAAATGGAGAGTACTCTGAAGGTGACTAAAGTTTAAAACTGTAAGAATAAACACAATTTTTTATAAATAAATTCTGGGTTGTTTTGGGTCCCTTCTCATACATTGTGGAATGATTAAATCAGGTTATTTAGAATATTCATTATCTCACATAGTTATCGTTCTTTCTGGTGAGAACATTTAAAATCCATTTTTTAGCAATTATTATTAACTATACTATGCTGTGCAACAGATCACCAAAAGTATTCATTACCAGAGGCTGGAAGGAAGTGAGGACGTGTGGAACTTGGGAAAGGAAGATGCTGGTCAAAGGGTGGAAATTCTGAAGTTCTTGAAAAAAAAGTGTCTCCAGCTACCATGGTCCGCCCTACTCCCAGGGTCAGTTCTATATAGTTTATCACTTATTTGTGAAACTCCTTTTGCTCTCTGGTTTAGGTTAGTAATATGCCTGAATGTTTGTCATGCTAATGTCACCTAGAATTTACACTGAGAAGGACTAGGCTTCTTGGTTCTTATAAAACATACATAACACAATGCTGAGAAAATATTTTCAGGAACACACAGATCACTCATCTATCAAATAAAGACTCACTAGTGAGTCTTTCCTAAGTGCCCAGTACTCTTTAGCATTTATAGAAATATTAGCACATTTACTATACAAATTGCTATGTTTGAGAAGATATGAAGATGAATGGCATCATGCAGACATTAACTGATCATTATCAAAATAAATTTTCACATTTATCCATTTAATTTTGCTACTTTTATCTTAAGTAACCTTTAGAAGTTTGAAACATAACATTCTTGAAGCTTTTTGTTAAAACTTCCATAATTTATATGACACTTTGCCCAAAATAAAACTATTGTCGAGACAGGACTGAGATTCTCAGGAACATTAACCTTCCTAAGTTCTTTGTAAAGCAAAGGGTAAAATGGTGATTCACTAGATCTAAAAATAAATATGAATTTGTGAAAGGTAAAGAATCAAGCACCATAAATCATCTCTGGAGTTTAATATACTGAGAATCTGTCATATATTAATTGCTCAGATTGCTCGCTACATAAATATGTAGCATATATGACACCAATTTCTTTAATGAAATGCTATTTCTACATAAGAAAGTGGTAGAACAGGAACAACAAATATATGATATTCCTGCTATCACCAGCCACGGTCATCAAAAATGATTAAAATATTGTTGTTGTTGAGCCCAGAGGCAACCTCAGAATCTCTCTCTACACAGCACTATAGGCAAATACCACCGGTTGATTGATGTTGGCATATGTGATAAAATCTATGTGTCAACAACTGCCCTAGAATCATAGAATTTACAGGAAGTGACTTCACAGCAAAATTTTGGTGTTATATTTATACTACATTCTCAATACCTAGCACAGATCCTGATATAAGGTAAATACTAGAAAAATGGTTGGGTAAATAATTAACGTAATACTGTGGGGAATGTGTATCTAGCATATGGTGTCATCATCATCTGTGTTCAAAGAACTTAGGTCATTTCAAAAATTCTGAAATGGAACTTTGTTCATTTCACTGGCAGTAGATACTTCCAGGATTGTGGCCTCTTGAGGTTCCTTTTCTCTAAGACACTATTCTAGCCTCACCCCTGGCTCCCAAGAAAGGAAAGCTGCTTTCTAAAATATTTAAACATTGTATATAATATGTATTTATCTAAGAAACTTCTTTGACTTAGATATGGGAGCCAATATAAAGGAATTAAGAATTCAGTATTTTATTTGACAGTCAGCAGAGTAAGAATACAAATATTAGTGATGATTAGAACACAGTAAAATGGGCCAGGTGTGGTGACTCATGCCTGTAATCCCAGCACTTTGGGAGTCTGAGATAGGAGTAGTACTTGAGCCTTGGAGTTCAAGATCAGCCTGGGCAACACAATGAGACTTGGTTTCTATAAAAAAAAAAAAAGTAAATATAATTCCTTGCCTCAAACGCCAAAGTGTAAGTTCTAGAAAGTAATCAAAAAGTAGAATCATCTACAAGAATTGACCCAGTTAGTAGAAAATTAAAAGTCTCTTAAAAGACTTATTTTAAAAGACCTTCTAGCTAAGAAATAGGGCTTTCCTAAATATTCATTAAATTTCTTAGGAGTTTTCTTTTAATCTTCAGGAAGTTCTTATTTGGTAATAACTTTCTAGGACATAAGGTAAATATGGCCAACACACTTTCTACTACACCCCTGCAGTCTTCTTTTCAAATACTCAATTAGTCCATCTTTTAATGTTCAAGTGTAAAGGACAAATAGGCATTTTTACATTTTGTTTTTAATGATAACAGCCTGCTAAATAGTACTATCATGAACGATTTATAGAAGTATGGAAAGAATTAATTTCCCTATATGCTGAACACAGTGATAAAGTCAACAGGTAAATCAGGAAAATAGTAAGGTTGCTATAAATGTAGAAAGTTACTCAAGTATAACAAACATTAGAAATTCAAGCATGTTAGATTTTTAAAAATTTTGAACAATATTCCTATGCTTTTGGTGGGAAAAATTCAAATGGAAAGAATACAGATAAATATCACCAACTTAATATCAACTGTCCCGATTCTTATCAGTAAGATATGCATATACCCTCTCTATATGTATCAATATAAATGCACATGTCTTTCAATGACATATACATTCACAATTAATAGTTAATTTTGGCCGGGCTCGGTGGCTCAGCCTGTAATCCCAGCACTTTGGGAGGCCGAAGTGAGTGAAGTGCCTGAGCACACAGGTTCGAGACCCACCTGGGAAACTTGGCGAGACCTGTCTCTACAATAAATCAAAAACTAGCCGGGCGTGGTAGCGCGCGCCTGTAGTTCCAGCTACCTGGAAGGCTAAGGCGGAAGGATCGCCGGAGCCCAGCAGGCCAAGGCTGTGGTGGCCAGGAGCGTGACACTGCACTCCAGTCTGGGTGACTGAGTGTTGGGAGCCAGCCATGGAGGCCAATGAGCGTTAGGGATCAGGAAGGGCCGTTGACCCCGAGACCACTAGGATGCATTTGGGAGCTACTGACCCCATTTCCTACCCCTTTCTACTCAGCACTAACCAGATTAAGCTCCGGTGAGCTCAAAACATAAAAACTCTGAGATTGGGACGAACACAAGCTAACTTTAGAAGCTGATTGCTCCCATTCTTCCACAAACTGCACTTTTGGCTTTCACACAACTTATAATTCAAACTTGTGTCACATTTAAGAGCCTTAGTATTGGTCACAGGCTTCTGCGTCATGATCTTAGAATTTATTGAAGGTGTAAATTGTAGAATATAGTTTTAGAAGACAGCCATTTTGTTGAAAGAATGCGGCTGGGTTACTTGCAGGTAGCCCACTGTGAACTTTGCACTGGGCCACATTCCAAACATTCTAGGATGGGCCACTTTTGTTTGTAAAGTAAACACTTAAGCTTCTATAGAATTGTTTAACTTGGCATAAATCGATCAGCTTAGGATGAAAAAGGTTTATAGAATATGTCAGTCATAGATTAGATTATCCTTTGTTATGTTTTTAAGATTATCATATGAAAAGGGTTTAAAGACAATCATTGATTAAGTTTCCATGGATTAAGGTTTCTGGTGGATGGGGGACGCCCCTCCCACATCTGACTTTGTGTATAAAAGACCCGTTGTAATTCCCAATAACACACATCGCTTCTGCACTAGACTGGAGTCCAGTCTCTTTCTTTTTCTCTCTCTCTCTCTCTTTTTCTCTCTTCTTCCCCCCAATTGCCGACGCCATCTCCACCTTTGAGGTACCCTGAACCTGGCTGGAGCTGGACTCCAGCAACTGAGTGAAACTCCAACTCAAACAAACAAACAACAAACAAACAAAAAATAGTTAATTTTGGATTTCACCATTTCTAATCAATGCTACCATTACAGTCCAAAATTCTGATTCAAAACTACTGAAGGTCTCTGAATTTGAGTATATATTTGAAAATGCATTTAAAAGTCATTCAACTTTTTTTAATTTAAAGAATTATAATTTTTAGAAGTTAGTAATGACTCTATTATTTTAGCAATATCTCTGCAAAAAATTGCATAGGTAAATGTACAAAAATGTGAAATAATTACTAATTAACCAAATACTTTAAAAGAATGCTGTGTTACCAAAAATGAAATGAGTAGTAATTTAAAAACATGCTTAGTTACAGTAATCTTTCTTTAAATAAAATTCTACTCATGTATCAAACAGAGGTTGAATTTTTTTAGTTGAAGATGAAGATGAGATCTATTCATTTACCCAGCAGTACCACTTCCACACACAAACACAAACTTATCCCTGAGAAACCTGTTTTGGAAATGTACAGAAAATCAGAGGCTAGTGTTCTCTGGTGTGTCTCAGACTCTTTGGTTGTCTCACTCATTTCTCTTTAATCAGGATTTATTAGACCCCAATTGAACTCACTGATCATTTACATAGATATACATCTACTATAATGCAGTTTTTGCAGAGACAATTTAGCTGATAGCTTAGCAGTAGAAACAGTATTCATTTTCCACATTTCAAATTGAAACTACCAATATTATCATTTGTTTTCATTCACTGATATATTATCAAATGTACATAATCTATAAGAATTCTAATTTTCATATCTGCAAAATCTCATCATGAGATTATAATGGACTATTATAATATTTTACAGTAAAGCATATAATTATCTTGCTCTACATATATATACACACATACACACAAATATGTGTATCTATATAAATGGGATTGTTTATATGTTTCCTCTGTACAGATAAACAATGAAAAAAGATATGGAGGAATGTTGGTATAAAAGATTGAAATCATCTGAAATATTGCTTTTTATAGTAACTGAAAAAATAACAACTGCAACAAAATTCATTATATCCTAAGCTTCTAGGAATTATTCAAAATCAATACACCCACAAAATTTATTATTAGATACAATATAAAATTTTAGATCACACAGTCCTTTGCATATACATTTTTTAGTTGTTTTTCCAAAGTAAGTGGTGGAAAAAATAGCTTTGCCATATCTTCCCTTCCCAAACTCTTTTTTCATCTTGCTAGCTTAAGAGAAAAAGAAAAAAAAAATTAAACTAGCAGATATTTTACATAATTCCATAAAAACCTTTATATAGTAAGAGATTTTTCTTCTCTGCTAGAAAAATATACCCATTTTTTAGAGAGAAGTTTGGTGTGTCATTACACAGACATGATGAAACTAAAAGCCACAACAACCATGGGGAACATAAAAAATAAAATAATGTAACAAAAGTTTGATCAACATATTAGTAAAAGATGTGATTATGAAGAAATAAAGCTGTCTCCATGAGTCACAGACAAAATAAGTTTCATTCCTCTATATTTGTTTGCCATCTAGGAAGCTTTTTTCTAACATCCTCTTTGATTGCCCAATACTACTGTCCTCATTTCAAAAGTCTGGCTGGGTGTGGTGGCCCATACCTATAATCCCAGCATTTTGGGAGGCCAAGATGGGAGAATGGGTTGAATCAAGAGTTCAAGACCAGCCTAGGCAACTTAGTGAAATGTTATCTCTCTATTTTTTTTTTGAAGAGAGAAATTCTACTTATTATATCTGCTCCTTACTTAAAATCTAGTACTACTTTAATTATTCACTTTTTACACAGTCCTTATGCTTCTTTTAAATTATGCCATTTAGATAACTGAACAATATAGTCTGCAATATACCATTTTGCAACATTCTGTGAAATAAAAAAATACTTGTGTCAACTATAATTTAATGTCTTGTGTTTTCATCTTTATTTATCTATTGGAAAAAGTAAATAATGCGAAACTATTAAGACCATGTTACTCTTAATGCTCAATAATTGTCAATGAAAATCATTATGGAATTTACACAATGTGAATATATACTGAATATGTTGAATATCTGTGTGTCAGTATGTGTGTGTTTGACCAGATAAAGGTAGAAAGATAAAGGTATGAAGAATTATCTCCTACTATACTGTTAAGCATCATTCAAGAAAATAATAAGACATTTATAACTATCATGTCTACATTTTTGTCTTAATTACTTAGAAAATTCAAGCTAGAACTCATCCAACTTTCCTAATTCGTTGTCCTTCTTATACTTTTAAATTTTGGTGCTTTTAGTTAGTGTCAGTGCTTTTGTATCAATTTTGTGTTGTTTTTATAAGTTGCATCAAATTAAGCTCAATACAACTTGGTTGCTTTTCTGGACTTGTTATCTATACAACTGCAATTGGAACTGAATCATATGATGCTCTCTCTTGTCAATCAATGACATGATGTATAAGTTCTATATACTTCCTCAATTAACCAAGCAATATATTTTACACTTTTTAAAAATACACTGTGCCTAGAAAAATTAGCATTCAGTATAAATATTTACATTTATTTCAATCAAATTACAAATAAAAGTTTAATCTATATTTCAATGGTTTTTCTTATATATAGTATGCTATTTAGCAATGATTATTAGTGATATCCACCATATTCTGTTTTCAGAAGAGAAAAATTAGGCAATGTTTGTGATATCAGTATCTTGCAGGTTTTATGCAATAAGAACTGTGCTTAGTGCTGGGAAGACAGTGATGAAGACATTGGTGTTTTTAGGCTTATAGGATCATAGTTAAAAGCTTTTTTCTCACATAACAGTGCTGAGATGCTAGGGAGTTTTCATAACAACATTCCACATGTAGTCGTTCTTTCCATCCTCTGAGAGTTCAGAATTCACATGTGGTTTACTCCCATATTATTGCTGAAATTTAGCCAAGATTTTAACCTCATTTCTCCTTACATATCACTTGAAAAAAATTATATTTTGGGAGATCACTTTGGCATTGAATTTTCATCACCCCTTTGAGGTTTGCATGCATCAGTGGTTTATAACTTATTGGAACTTCTTTTGTTTGGCAAGGTTCTCCAGAAAATCAGGCTTGAGATAGATTCTTAACAAAGGTTTATTTACCAAGTTAACTTCAAATTTTGAACTTTTACCGGGAGATGAATAATTCTCTACAGTGAAGCTTTTGAAAATATGCTGACTTATTATGGTAGAAAATCATATATAAAAGAATGAAATCAAATCTCTAGATTTGAGTGGCTAATTATCATTTTATAACTGTTTAATCTCTACTACGTATTTTTTTTTTTTTTTTAGTTGGAGTCTCACTCTGTCACCCAGACTGGAGTGCAGTGGCCGCTCCCGGCCACCGCAGGCTCGACCTGCCGGGCTCCAGTGATCCTTCCACCTCAGCCTTCCGAGTAGCCGGAATTACAGACATGCGCTACCACGCCCGGCTGATTTTTTTATTTACTGTAGAGATGAGGTCTCACTGCCCAGGCGGGTCTCAAACTCACGGGCTCAGGCAATCCACTCACCTCAGCCTCCCAAAGGCATGGGATTACAGGCTGAGCCACCGAGCCCGGCTTCTACTATGTATTTTTATTTGGATACTTGTTAGAAAAAGAATTCATGTTTGTGGCAGCAATTCCTACAGCAGGAAAAAAAAATATATTTTTTCATCTAACTTATGGTGACTTTTAGATTGCTCAAAACAAAAAAAAAAGTCAAAAATATTTTAGCAGTGAAATATATACATACGCAAATAGAGTCTGTCTACCAAAACTTTTTATGTGCTACACTTGCACATATAAATCTATAAACCAGGTTGACAAAAAAAATTGGCAATAATAATTCACAAGTTAACAATAGTTTTCACACCCATGTTTTTCTTTATTTTATCTGAATTCATTAATGGTAATATAGCGTAAAACTTTTGCTTTTTATCTTTCTTATTTACAATTGCTGTAATGTCTTTGCATTGAACCTTTAAAAGATTGTCAGGAACCATGATAACACATTTACTGCATAATTCGTAAATTGGTGAAGAGGGTTTACCAACTAGAATTTTATTATGTATAAAAAAAGTCGAAGAGTTATTATTTATAGTATGTGACTTATGAAAGCACCTTACAAACTCATTTTGCTTTCCTTCTATTTAATTCATTATGAGCCTTGCATACATTTTAGTTTATAGGCTGTAGGTCATAAGTCATTCAACTGGGTGCCAAAAATTCATCAACGTATAATAAAGCACCATTACCAAAATAAATTATGCAGCTCTATATTGTCATATTTTGGTGCTCAATAATCCATACTTTTGTTTGATAGTAAATTAAATATTTGTGACCTCATATTATCAGACAGAGCAAGAATCTCATACAGATTCTTGATATATTTGTTTTTGTAAAGAAGTAGTAAGTATATAGACAAAGGCTCACAGCTCAAGATCATGTAGCCCTTCTCAAATAATGACAAACAAAAATTATCTATATTAATGTATTTCAAAATACTCATGCCCTAAGGCAGGCATCTCCAGTCCCCAGGCCATAGACCTCTACGGGCTCATGGTTTGTTAGGAACTGAGCTGCACAGCAGGAGGTAAGTGACCAGCAAGCAAGCAAAACTTCCTTTGTATTTACAGCTGCTCTTCACTGCTGGCATTACTGCCTGAGTTCTGCCTTCTGTGAGGTCAGAGGTGGCATTCGATTCTCATAGCAATGCAGATCCTATTGTGAACTGCTCATGCGAGGGATCTAGGTTGCATGCTGTTTATGAGAATCCAGTGCCTGGTGATCTGAGGTGGAGCTTAGGTTGTGATGCTAGCAGTGAGGAGCTACTACAAATACAGATTAACATTAGCAGTGAGGTTTGACTGCACAGAGGCCATCATAAGTCAACTGCTTGCAGATTCATATCAAAACCCTATCAGAGAGTGGCAAGTGAGTTGATGTACTTCAATTGTACAGCTGCATCTGGTGGCAGACTTTAAGTCAAAATCTGGCATTTTAGTCCAACCAGGCCTGTCCATTATTTTATTTATCACTTCCATCTACACCTCTTTTTTTTGTTGTTTTTGAGTTGGAGTCTCACTCTGTCGTCCAGACTGGAGTGCAGTGGTCGCTCCCGGCCACTGCAGCCTCGACCTGCTGGGCTCTGGGGATCCTTCCGCCTCAGCCATCCGAGTAGCTGGAATTACAGTCAGGAGCTGCCATGCCCAGCTGATTTTTTTATTTATTGTAGAGATGAGGTCTCGCCAGGTTGCCCAGGTGGGTCTCGAACCCATGGGCTCAGGCAATCCACTCACCTCAGCTTCCCAAAGCATGGGATTATAGGCTGAGCCACTAAGCCCGGCCACACCTCTTTTTTATGGTGAGTTATAGAGTTGTATAATTATTTCAGTTTATATTATAATGTAATAATAATAGAAATAAACTGCACAATAAATTCAATGCATTTGAATCATCCTAAAACCACTCTTCCCCTGGGTCTGTAGAAAAATTATCTTCTACTAAACTAGACCATGATGCCATGGTTGGGGACTGCTGCTTGAAGGCATAGAATATTATGTTTAGATTCATGACTTGTTTTGTTAGGGAGCTCATCTATCTAATGAAACAATTTAATATGGTAAACTTTCATGTTTTGCATTTTGTAAATGTACATGGTCAGTTACATCACTTGAAAGAGAGAGATTGTTTCTACCACTTCAGATGCAAGTTTGACCCTAAATATAAAACACGCAGCTCTTCTTACAAATTATTTGGATATTTTATACTTTATCATGTCAGAATCTCTTAGAATAAAACTTACTTTCTATGTAAATATTTATGTCTTTAGAAAGTTCTAACTTAAGTAACTAAAAGTTTTTTTTTTTTAATATCGGAAACGATGGTATAAAGTCCAAAGAACCTTCCAATGCTCCCAAATATTTATGTTTGTATACTAACCTGTAAAACCCCTTTCACTAATCTAACAAAAACATTCATAGTTTTTATGACAGGGAAGAAAAATCAAGCAAGCCATTCATTCTTCATTATGTGGAAATATTGCCATATAGGACTTTTGTATGACAAGCTGAAATTCTCTTTAAGGAAATAATCCAGAAGGTGTTCGACATAACTAATAAATGACAACTTTAAGTCTGTCTTGTATTTTTCTCATAATGGGACACTAGTTTAAAGGAATTACATTATGTTTCTAGTCCATGATGCACAGCAAAGTTAAAATCTTCATCTTGCTTAGTAATTCTCAGCTTCAGAAGACGTCAACTGAATTTCTATGAAAAAATACTTCCCAGAATTCTTATGAGAATTTATAACTAGAGGAAATCATCTTATTGAAAGATCAAAGTGGTCATTTTAGGGAAGTGATATTTAAATGGGAGTAGCAGAGTATAGATAAGGTAGGAGTGAATAGGGAGTGGGAAGGTAAGAAAGAGTTGTGTTTTTTTCAGAATAAACTAAAAACCAAGTATTGTTTCTACACGATGCTAGGCAATGCTAGAGTTATTCAAGGTGAATTTGGAGCAGTAAGAATTGTTGACTCACAAGGGATTTAAAGATAAGGGTGAGAGGTTTGGATTGCATCTTCATGGCATAAGACCCCTTAAAAGACTAGTATGGCTATTCACAACAGTGAAAACATGGGGACAACCATGCTGCCCATTGAGAGTGGATTGGATAAAAAAAATGTGGTGGATATACACTATGGAATATTTCAGCCATAAAGAAGGACAAAATTATGAACTTCACAGCAACTTGGATGGGTTTAGAGTCTATCGTACTCAGTAATCTATCACAGAAACAAAAGACCTGAGTACCACATATTTTCACTCATAAGTGGACCCTGAACAATTATCATAATACTATAAGAAAGAAATTGGCAGTAGTGGGAAACTGCCAGGAGACGGGGGTGGGGGGAAACACACTTCATCAATAAGTGTACCTGACCTCAAACCAAGTGAAGTGGGGGCCAAAGTGAAGCCCAAACGTTACCTGTACAATGACTACTTGTATACCTAACTCTGAATTGTAACCTACATCTTTAAAATTAAAATAAAAAAAAAAGACTGAGCATAATGGCAGAGACAGAATATTGTATAATAATTTATAATTATGTGCATCTTCATGAAACTAATATTGTTTTTAACAATACATTTGAATATATCTATACACCTCATAGCAAGCTCATAGCCTTAATTTAATCACCATTAAAACTTAGTGTATCAATTGATCTTTGCTTATACAACCACCTCATATGCATGTAATATTGCTTTGCTGTTAGCTCAATCATATCCCTATTGACATTTATTGGCTCTTTTTTCCAGTTTTATGCTATAATAAACAGTGCTGCAGTAAAAATTCCTTGTCACAAGTCTTTATATTCTAGTACCTTTATTTTATTGAATAAATAAATAGCAATGAGGCTGTTAGGCCAAAAAGTATGGGAAATATGAATTTCAATAAGTTATGACAAAATACTTTCCAAATATTTCACAGTAATTGAGAGAATTGCTGGCAATTTATAAGAGAGCCATTTTTGTATACCCTTGCCAACACTAGATACTATCAAATGTTTTTTAAATGTTGCCAATCTGATGAGAGAACTCTAGCTTTTACTGTTATTGTTGGTATTGTTGTGATCATCATCTCACTTCAATGACTTATTGAGATTGAGCCTCTTTTTTACATGGTTGGCCAGTAAAATCATTTCTACAAATTGATTGTTCTTATCCTGTTGAATTATTTCTGTAGTTTGTCTTTCTTTTTGAATTGTACTCTATTTAGTACATCCTGAACACTAGAGACATTAAACTTTTGCCTATTTTAACAAGCATTTTCTCCCAATAAATCACTTGCTTTTGATTTTTATTAAGATGTTTCCAATTTTCAATTTTATATAAGATTGTCAAAAGACTATTCTTGCCACTTTCTAGAACGTAAGTTGAGAGTTAAGTGTATACAGAACAATTAACTCAGAAACATTTAACAGCATTTTGAAATAGGCAAAATGTCTACTAAGTACCATTTTAGTATGGCACTGGGTCTTGTGTAGTAGCCACACTCAGACTGGAGATTTTCTGATTCTAGGGTTGTGTACCTTTGTTAAACTGTATATTTATTATTGATCTTAAAGTATGCAAGTCTCTAATAGTAGCAGTTAACCTGTAGAAAACTGAACAAAATGTCAGTGACTCTTCTCTGAGAAAATTTTAAATGACTTTTGTTCAAAAGAAAAGCAAATTCATATTTCCCATACTTTT
Source organism: Carlito syrichta (assembly GCF_000164805.1). NCBI lineage: Eukaryota > Metazoa > Chordata > Mammalia > Primates > Tarsiidae > Carlito > Carlito syrichta. The sequence continues at coordinate 23,435 of NW_006956467.1, forward strand.
TGGCCTAACAGCCTCATAACCCAAGGGTTAGTATTTATTGTCTTATACAACATTAACCACTCTTGTATCTTTTGGCAAATTCATTTCTGCATTCCTTTTGTTGTTCAACTCTATAAATCTCTTTTTTAGTTGTTCTTTATATTTTACTAGTTCCTTTATTAGTTAATACATTAAATAAAATATTTAAAATGAGTTTATTTTGTATTTCTATGTCATATTTTTAGCTTAAAAAAATCTACTTTAACAGATGTTTTCTCAGCAAGAGATTTTGGTGGTCTCCAGTAGGAAGATTAATGGAGAGAAGCAGATTTTATAGGTAAAAAGTAGGAAAGTAAAGAGGAATCAAGGATGAGAAAGAAAGGAAGAAAGAGAGAACGAGAACGAATAGCTGATGGGAG
>NW_006956468.1:0-1036 GCF_000164805.1 Carlito syrichta
GGGTTGTTTCTGGAACATAAAAACAAGGATATGGATAACTGGAAAATGGTGGTGTCTAATCCTTTCTCAAAGAATAGGCTAAGTAAGAAGCTTAGATCATCTCTTCCCAGGTGGTGGGAATTATGAATTTCTCTTGCAAGGGGCCATTGCTGACTTTTGGGAGCAAGGATTTTTCTATATATTTTTTATTATTTTTCTAAGTTGTTTTTGAGCTCTTTTTTTGACGCCCATTTTTTCTCTGAGTTGGTATAAACTTCAGGGCTAATGGGAGAGGACAGTAACAAGGGCAGAATAGTTACTGGTGTTTTGTTTTGAGCAGCAGTGTCAGGGGTTCCATGTGGTTTCTTTGATGTCCTTCACAGTGCATGACAGCTACTGCTTGGGGTTGTTGTGTAGCTCTAAGAGATACAGGATTTTTGCTTGGTGTTTTATGGGTGAATTCTTTGCTTGAAAAGTTCCCTTTTTTTTTCCAAATGGCTGCATGAGACTGCAGGACCACAAAGGTATATTTTGAATCTGTATAGATATTAAATGAGGATTTTTTTTTTAAGCCTTAGGTTAGAACAATTAACTCTGCCTTTTGGGCTGAGGTGTTGCTAGGCAGGGCTTTTGCCTCAAGTTTTAGTAAGACTTACCATTGTATAACCTGCTTGTTTAACCTCCATCATGCAGAGGGAGCATCAATAAATATAGCTGGCAATTTAGTTGGTTTTGCTTTGTTGTTATTATCTCCAATGTACCACAAGCTTTAAATTCTTCCAGTAGTGGCACTGTGATCTTCTGTTCCTTCTGGAGTGCTGAAGGGTTTTTCTTAATGTTCCTTTACTACATGCTGCTTTCCACAGTCCCTGCATGTCTCCTCTACAGAGGTAGTGTTTTTCCAGGCCTTTTACTTGTTATAAAGCTGGTGGTGAGGAAAGGCTTTGCTTCCTGAGCCTAAGATATTTCCATACCCATTTTCTTTTGCCAATTTCCTAGAATCTACTTCTTCCCAAACTTGCTAAGGCTTTTGCTTTCATAAGAAAAAAGGGTCTAA
>NW_006956469.1:0-2942 GCF_000164805.1 Carlito syrichta
TTCGCCTATGTTTCTCCATGTGGTCTGGGCATCTGCACTAGCTGGCAACAGCATGTTAAAACTGCAGATCCTTGGACCCCACCTGATTGAGCTGGGGACTATAATTTGCATTTTAACAACTCCACAGATAGTTCTCCTGCCGATTGGAGTTTCTTCTCACTTCTTCATAGATGTTGAGTGAATGACTAGGTGAAAAATTGAATGTAGTGAGAAGAGATCTTAATGGAACACCTGAGGGAATGCCAACACTTATGGAGAGTGGAGGGACAAAACAAAACAGAATGAATGGTCAAAGCGTTGAGCGGAGAGTTAGGAGGGAGAAATATCACAGAAAGGGAGAAGGCCTGACTTGCCACTTTCCAAAAAGGCCATACTCTTACAGCTCGGAGACTGCACACATTTTCCTCTTGCCTGGAATGTTCCTCTTCCTCAGGCAAACCATCCCTTACAACCCAGTTCAAAAGTGACATCCAGCTCGGTGAGGTTGACACACAGTCATAGTCCCAGCTGCTTGGGAGGCTGAAGCGGTAGAATGGTTTGAGTCCAGGAGGTCAAGAAAAGCCTGGAAACAGAGCAAAACCTTGTCTCTGATAACAAAAAATAAAACCACATCCTTCTATCCAATGGTTCCAATCACATCTTGTTTATATTTCTCACTGCAAATACCTTTATGCATTACAATTATTTATTGGCCAGTTTCTCTCTTTTTTATTTGATGATAATGAACTATTTTATGTAGACTAGATGATAGCTCAATCACGGTTATAGTTCCCCAAATTCTGGATAAAGTAGGCACTCAATGTACATTAATTAAATGACTAAATATAGTTTGAGATTTTTTTTAGCCTGGGAGTCGGTACATAGATGTTTCCTCCATTACTGACCTTGAAACTGAGCATCTATCTGCATTTCATACACTATTCTTCATGCATGATGTACTTTACTATAAAGAAAAAAATTTTAATAAGACACAACTGCAATTTGTCTAGAGAGTCATGACTTAGTGGTGAAGGAAGAGAAAAGAATTACAAACAGTCAATCTGAAAAATGGGTAAACAAGACAAAAAGCAAAGAGAGTACTGAGTGAGGTGAACTCAGTGGAATGTGCAGCGTTGAAGAGGTGGTTTTGATAAACTGATATGTTTGGGACTCAGAAAGATGTCACATTTGTGATCAGTGGAGGCAGTGAGATGGCAAAAGAGATGAGCTGCTCAGAGCGAGAGCAGACTTATGCTAACACCTGTGGAGAAGATCACCAAAATAATTAACAGAAAACAAAATCTCTATTTACTTGATTTAAAAAGTTTCGAGGAGTTATCGATTAAAAGTTAAGAATCACACTAATAATTGAGTGAATGAATGAATGAGTGAAGTGGTAAAGGGAGAGGACCCAGAGCATCCCTGTAAACCACTACCATTTAAGGAGCCTTTTGAGATGGGCTCAGTGGCTCAGCCTGTAATCCCGCGCTTTGGGAGGCCGAGGTGAGTGGATTGCCTGAGCCCGCGGGTTCGAGATCCACCTGGGCAACTTGGCAAGACCTCATCTCTACAATAAATCAAAATATTAGCTGGGCGCAGTAGCTCGCGCCTGTAGTTCCAGCTATTTGGAAGGTTGAGGTGGAAGGATCTCCGGAGCCCAGCAGGCAAAGCTGTGGTGGCCAGGAGCACCACTGCACTCCAGTCTCGGTGACAGAGTAAGATGCCAACTCAAAAAAAACCACAAAAAACCCAAGGATCCTTTTGTTTTCATGTAGTTTAGATCCAAAGGGTACATGTGTAGGTTTGTTACATAGGTATATTGTGTGATGATGAGGTTTGGGATTCTATTGAGCCCAAAGGGGCATTTTAAATACTGTTTATAGTTTTCAGAGTGTTTCACTTGCTATCAAGTTCCCATGTGCAACTAAAGAATCATGGCTCAAAAACGTTAAATGACTTGCTCTTGGTCACATGGCTAATATAACTTCCTGAACAAGATGTAGAACCCAATCTTCTACATACAACCTGCTGCATTTTCTATTCTACCAAATTAAGCACCAACACATGAAAATGGTCATTAAACTTGGTGAAAGATGGAAATGAAGAATACCAACAGGATTCTACCTTGAAATACAGAGAAGAAGCCACCTTAATGACTGATCTATTTGTCAAAACATTTGCTTAGCAAGCAGCACACTTAGTACTATGGAGCCAGGAGTTTGAGGTGGCCAGACTGGGAAGTCTTCTACAGGCACTGTCTTCTCTACTTTCTCATGTTCACCAACACTCTCAGGGGCCATGTGGAGAGAATAGGGAGATACAACCTTCTAGATCTCTCTTCAAGGGACAACTTCTTGCCCCAGCTCCTTCAAGATTTGCCTCAGCTGAGGAAAGCCATATAATGCAGCAAAAGGACAAGAACATGGCCTTCCTAGGGCGGCCCCACATCCCCGTGACTGGTGGCAGTGCATATAAAGGCTCAGTCACTAACTCCAAAGCAGGCCACTATAATGGGCCATTGATGCTCCACCGACTTCCTGGGGGTTGGCCAAGACTGGTTGGTCAAAGAAATAAAAGCTAAAGAAATAACCCAAGAAACAAGCTTTAAAATAGAGGAAGTCATGTATAGGATTTTCTAAATCTCTTATGCCATGCTGAAGCTTCCAGCTCCTAAGAAAATTATGCATGTTTTCCTGATATTGACACCCAAGAGTCTATGTTTCCTCTCTAGGGAATAAGAAAGATTATCCCCAGTTCTATTTAGTTGGCAATAATGTGTAGAGAACATTAGACCTAGCTGGCATGCTCCCAATGACCACATGGTGTTGACTATATTTTCATCCAATACATTGCTCCACTATTAATTTGCAAATAAATGATGTATTTGCTTTCTAGACATACTCTAGGAAAGCCAAGAAACCGGCTTCCTTTCTATATCAAAAAATGTACTGGTGAATTTCTTT
>NW_006956469.1:3747-9796 GCF_000164805.1 Carlito syrichta
CCCTTGATGGCTGGATTCACGCCCCTCCCCACCAGGGCGGCCATGGAGACAGGGAAGGTCCTGGAGGAGCCTGGCAAGACCCGGGTCGCCGCTCGAGGGAGCTAGAGGCGGCTTTGCCCCTGTGACCCGAAGGAAAGGGCCAGCTTCCCTCTGCCACTGAGTGCCCAAGCCAGGGACCACCACCCCCACCAGAGACCCGTCAGGAGAAAATCACCTGCAAGCAGCAGCAGGAAGTCTCCTGGCTCTAGAACATCCACTGCCCTGGCGGTTGGGGTGTCCTCGTGCGGTGTCCGTTGTCGCCTCGTCTTGGTGCTCGGCGGGGCCCGCGCGCCCTCCTGACCCTCCCCGTCCGTGTCACGAGCCCCATTGAGACGTCACAGGCGCGGGGCTGGCGGGTGTGCGCTTGGCTGAGAGAGGGGTTGGTCGCTCAGGGACTCGTCTCCGCGGCTGACTCTTTTCTGGCGACCACAGGCGCACAATGCGTTCGCCATGGGCTATTTCCTCAGTCTCTTACTCCCTAAATTGGTTTCTGGCACCCTCGGCGACGCCGGCGGCGCCGGATCGCAGCTGTCCCCGCCTTCTGCCAGGCTCCTTTGCCTGGCCAGGGCCACACCGCGGCTCATGAACCTGCCCTTCGCCCTGTTCCTGCCCGCAGGCTGCTGAATCCTAGTCTGGGGTGTATGGCTCCACCCCCTAGACTCTACATCTCCCCGAAGAAGCGATGTCCTCTCCCGCAGGCCATAGGCTCCTCTCTGGGGACCCCGCCGCCTGAATCCTTGGGTCAAGCCCGGAAGAAGAAACCCGCGCTGTCTGCGAGGTAGTCGCTGAAGTACCCACACTTGACCTCCACAAAGATCGCTCCTCTGGGCCGCAGGTATACCCTCCTGCCTTCCCCACGTGAGCAGGTGGTCAGTCCCCTGGAAATGAGACCATCCAGACTCCCCCAGGGGATCATAATGAGGGCCCAAGAGGCGCCCAAAAAGATGCTGTAAGAGGAGACTATGGTTGTAACCATAGAGCTGGAGGTGAAGAAAAGTGTTCTCCCTTACAATCAAGTGTCATTGACATCAAAGCTCCTACAGCGCAAGGGAGAATTCTCTTCCATAGGACACAGTCGTGGACCTCTGGAGGGAAAGTTCCCTTGTCATACTCAAAAAAGAACTTGAGTGAGAAGGCCCAAGTGTCAGAAGTGCTCTTCTGGGAAGAATATTCTCACCCCAGTGCACACAACTCTGCTGGGGAAGTCCTGTCTCCTGGGACAGATGAAACCATGCTCCCCGACCCAGCCTCAGGCTTCTCCTTGCAGCTGGAGAAGTTTACCAAGGTAATGCTAGAGTGCCCAGGTCTCCAGGCTTGCAGATGTTGCTGATGCTGGACAAGGAGATGCAGGGCATCCAGCCTCAGATATTCCACCATGAACTTTTCCCACCCGGAGCTGCCAATCATAGGCCCTCCAAGGGCAAGTTCCATGCCACTGCTCCTGCTGCTGTCAATTCCATTGCAACTGTTGTGGGATAGAGCTGAGTTGTCCCCACAAACCAAATGTCCCTGCATGGCAATTCAGCAAGATCTAGACTGCCTGAGGAAAAACATGGGTGTAAAAAGAAACAGTAATATCTTGGAGGACAAGATAGAGGCTCTAGAGGATAGAACAGAAATCATGGCAACATGCTGAGGCACCCAATCTATCTCTTCCTTTTTTTTCCCCCTCACCTGCTGGGAAGACCACAAACTCCCTGCCTCTTGTCACTTGCACTTTGCAGGTCTCCGCTGCTCCTATCACCACTGACTTTGTCACCTGGCTGCTGGCTCTACTATCTTGCTTGTCCCGCTGCCTCCTAGCCCCATACCCCTTTCCTTCAAGTCTCACTCTGGCAGAAGGAAGTCCAAGACAACGTTGTGTGTAGATTCCCATCCTTCTTTTTTCTTCCTCACCCCTCATCCAGTCCATTCCACCATGACTCCTGTTACCCCTGGCAAACCTGTCAATTCCAGAAGAGTCATTTCTAGCATCTCAGTGAACACACCTGTTCACGTGATCTCCCAGCACACTTTAGACCCGGGGTCATTAACACATACAAAACTCCTTTCCTAAGACTTTGACCCAGATTTTGGGTGAGTGGACTCCCACTTTCACAATCCAAATTTATGTATAGCACAGTGATACTCTGAAATGTCACCAGTCTGCATCTGCTCACCTACATTTAATTCTCCAGTCCCACTCCAACTTGTAACCATCCCTGTGGCTGGAAAAATACCTGTTAGCCCAAATTTAGGACACCTAAAGAGCAAGAGCAGAAACCCTGTTTCCCTAGTGTCCTGCTTTAGTAAGACTTTTTTTTTTTAATTTGTAGTCTCATTCAGTTGCTCAGGCTGGAGTGCAGGGGTAACCCCAGCACCGACCTGCTGGGCTCAGGTGATTCTTCCACCTCAGCCTTCTAAGTAGCCAAAACTACAGGTGTACGCTACCACACCCAGCTTATTTTTCATTTATTGTAGAGACCTCGTCTCATCAAGTTGCCTGGGCTGCTCCTGAGCCCATGGACTCCAGCAATTCACTCCCTTTGGTCTCGCAAAGTGCTGGGATTACAGGCTGAAGACTTTATCATGGTTCCTCCAGTGATCATCACTCTAGGAGCAGCACCTCTGTGACTTGGTTTCTAGGGCAACATTTGACTCCAATGTTGTAGATACCTCCTCTCGTTCCTAGACTGTCATTGGTCAGTCTCCATTTGTATTTAGGAATAGGTCCCCATTCACAGAGACCACGTAAGGCTCCGTTGTTAATCATGGAGAAAGGTCAGTTAGTAGACTCTGTTTTGAAGAAACTCCTCCACAGAGAGTTGAAGACACCTGCGTGTATTATAAGCTGCACATTTCCTGGCTCAACTGTTAACCTGGATGACACAGGCTCTGGACCAGATCTCTCTAGACTTGAGACTGGGAGAAGGGTCATTGCTGTTCCTCTTGCCTTACAGATTTGACTCAATGGCTCCATAGTTTCCCAGATGGGATATGTACAAAACCTTTGTTCTTGTCCTTCTTTCTCTGTGTACATGTCTTTGTTCTTTGACTCAACTGTGAAGGAAGAATTGACATGGATGAGGGCTGATGTGTTTTGAGTCAGATTTTATGCAAAACATTCTCTGTCCCAGGTACTAAGAAAAGGAAAGACCATGTGAACTGCCCTGCCACTTACTTCTATTTTTTATTCTCCAATTCTTTTATACTTTTTAACTTCATTGGAGATGCCTTCATCCCCGATGTGGGTCAGGAAACTGTTCTTGCTAATTTAATTTTTAAAATGTTTTAATGTCTTTTTTTCAATTTTACTTAGGTCTGTCAACCCTACTGATTTCCCATTTCAACCAGTGAGCCTGCACTTGGCATCTATCTTCTTGCATCTCTTTCGATCATGCTTAATTTCATTTATCTATTTTGTGAACTTTTGCATTTTGTCATGCAATTGCAGAAAGGTATTCCACATTTTCCCTATATATTTGCTTTGAGGTATAGCTGGAAATGATGTGCTCAGAAAACTCAAGCGACTTGTGTGGTCTTCAGATATGTGGTCAAGTGAGTAAAACTGAGGCTCACAGGATCATACAGCTTCTAGTTTTTACCATCATGATACACATCTTGAGGACACATCTGGCTCTCAGAAATCTTCCCAAGAGTGGGATAGAGACCAAGACATTCAGTGTCATTGGGTGTTGACTGTCCCATAGATGAGCCGGGCTTATGATGGCACCTAGTGTCAGAACGGAGGCAGTGACAGATACCCCATAAAGAGGAGGTAAGGCACAGCATGCATTTGAGTATAGTGTCAAACAGAAGAAAGAGGGAGCAAGGGAGAAAACCTGAGCAATATCTTGGACTGTGTTTTTTTCCCTCCTGTAGACCCACTGCGGTCACTGTCAGGGGTCCAATAGGCTGAGACCCTACACTTGGAATGAGAACCAGGATGTTCAACATCATTGGGGGTGGGCAGCAATGTGAATAAGCATAGATGACCAGAAAGATCCTAGAAGCTGACATGTGGCGAGCCTTCAAGAAGGTCATACACAGCACAGTGGTCAGTACAGCTTTCCTTCAACAGCCACACTGAATTTCTGTCAAATGCTCTTCAAACGAGTTTTTGGTTGTTGTTGTTGACAACACAATGGTGTGAATATTACCTATATATGCCAAATTTCATTTTGCTTGTCTCATCTTACCAGAGACTCACAGCATGCCTTCAATGTAAAAAATCCACAGTTTCAAGGTGGAGAAAGGCTGAGGGAAACTGGTTAAGGGAGTTTGTATAATCTCACTCAGATAGAAAGTAGTCAGACCACGATGGAAAACCAGGTCTGACTGTTACGCAACTTCTCCCTTTGAACTTGATGCAGCAGTGCTTGCATTAAAGAGAATCACAGAACAGTAGTACATATGTCCCTAGGGGGCATATTATTTGGTTGGAGGCAGTTTTAACATATAACAGTTTATCAGCGTATTCAAAATACCATACCATCCCTATCTCCAATTAGAAAGTGCAATAATATAGGTTGAATTACTAAAATAAATTAGTTCAGGGAAAGGTTTAAAGACTCCAATGATAATTTTTGAACATACTCTTGACCATTTATTAGTGGTACAATATAGAGTCTCATATCCTTGAAATACTGGTTTCATTGTACCAATTTGCTAAACGCTATATCAGTTTCTAATAAAACTTTATACATACAAAATTTTCACATTATTCTAGTAATATTTATGGCAATTATAGAATACAGGTTAATAGCAGCTTCTTAATTATAGTGCTTTGTTAATACATGAAGCCAAAATCAATTATATTTCTGTGTGTGTACATGAAATCAATGTTATATATATAATCAAATTAGCTTTTAATATGTACTTTATGCAGTCACATGGGACAAATGAGAATAAGGCAAAAGGTTTACTTTAAAGAGTCATAATAAGACAAGTAGCCCCATGTACACCACATTGTTTTTAAATTTCAATTTATTTTTGTCTAAGTGATTGTGCATGTCCCTTTAGCTTAGTATCATACGGAGCAAAGGAAGAGGCAGTCGAGATCAAAAGGGGAAAGGGTTAGCCCCATTAAGATATGTGTGAACTCTGTGAGATTTTTAAGCACAACTTTTAGAGACAAGCTTTGAGATTCCTGAATACCTGTTAATATAAAATGAGGGTATTTAGAAATAGACATGGGTCTTTTTTGAGTTGAAAAAATATGATAACTTCTGAGATTCTTTACTTGCAATACTATACTTGCTAAAATTAATCTTGGTAAGTAGGTAAAGCTAGTTAGATTTCTAAGCAGTTCTTTTAAGTAGTTTTTTCTAATTTTTTTCTAAGTAGGTTCTATATTTTTGCTTATTAAGACTGAGTAACAGAGATACACTTACCTTCTAACAAGAAATACCCTACTTTCAGAAACACCAAAGAAATGATCGAAACATATGAACCAATGGTTTTCAAGGCATTGTACATCAGGCAATGAAGTGCTGTAATTTCTGGGAGTTGTAAAAAAATGAGATGAATGCTATGAATATTTCAGTGTATTTCTGAGGGAATTTCTCTACTATGAACCAGCAAAGGGAAATATAAAATGGCCCTGGTGTACACCCTGAGATGTATGCATATAGAATTATTAAAATGTCTCAACATATCCTAAACACAATGCAGAATTAGAAAAAAATGTAAACACATACATATGGAACATTATGGCATAAATCACAATTGTTAGACTAACTCCAATGATATCATTAATGGCATTAAATATGACATAAATACCTCAAATAAAAGGCCTCAAAATAAGAAGATTAAAAAAGATTTGATGAATAAGTGAAACCCAAAGTTATTAGCCTAGTAGTGTTTCATTTTCATTAAAAACATACAGATGAATCAAGGAAAAAAGAAGGACAAATTATAAAATGTTAACTATAAACAAAAGGGAGCTGAAATGACTCGAAATATATTAAAATATATTTCAAGGCAAAGGATATTAACAGGAGTAAAAAGGTAATTTTCCCTTCATCAAAAT
>NW_006956470.1:0-784 GCF_000164805.1 Carlito syrichta
CTCTTAAGTAAGGAAGGGGACTGCTGTCCTTGGCCTCTGGGGATGCCATGGTGGAAGCGCACCATCCAGGAGGAAGACTGAGTAGGCGTTTGAGCCGTACCTGTCCAAAGGCTGCCTGGAGCAGTCCAAGGGTGCATGCACACATCGTGGGAGAGTCCATGAGAGGCTCCACACTATCCTGTGCCTGCCCAGTGGAGGAGGAGCTGTGAAGGCTACTTCAGGGGGACTGTACTCATTCTGGTCTAGTGATTTATCTCTCTATCTTTATGACAATACCATGCTGCTCTATAATTATTGTGGCTTTATTGGAAGACTTGAAATCAGGAGTATTGGCTCCAACTTGGTCTTTTTTTCAACATTGTTTTAGATATTATAGATCCTTTACCTTTATCTATGAGTTTTAGAATCATTTTGTCTGCACAAAAAAGTCTGCTTGACAGGGATCATGCTGAATGCAGATGAATTTGGAGAAACAGACATCTTAAAGATGTTGAGTCATCTGACTCATGACCATGATACATGTCTTTCTAAATCTTTCTCAACAGTGTTTTGTAGTTTACAGATCTTGTGTCAGGTTTATCCCCAAGAGTTTCATATTTTCTGAAGCTACTTGTATGGTATTTTTTAATTTTTCTTATTTTGTATCACTAGTATGAAGAAATGCAGACTTTTTCTTTGTATGTTACTCTGTGGTCTGCAAACTTGCCACTCTCGCTTGTTAAAGTCATTTAAATACAATTTTTCTACACAGATAAACATGGAGATAATTTCACTTCTTCTTTTC
>NW_006956471.1:0-687 GCF_000164805.1 Carlito syrichta
TCTTTGATAATCACCTCCTCCCTTTATTTTATTTGTTCTGTTTTTCTGAAACCAATATTATTTGGCTGTTGAACCACCAAGAACTTTGACATATTTTCTGTTGTCTTCTGTTTTCTCTCTTCTTTTCTCTTGCATCTCTCATTTGACATCTGAAACATCTTTTATACTTTGTGGTTAGTTTTTTCCCCACTTTTTCTATCCTCACAGAGATTCCGTTTTGATCTTAGCTTGATTCTTATAAGTTTCTATTTTTATTTCATGGATAGAAACTTTCATTTTATTTACAAGTTTTATAATTTGCAAGTACAAGATTTGAAAGGATTTTTTGATGGGAGTAGTAGTATGGTTTGGTAACCACACCAATGGTATTGGTTCTTTGGAGATAAGGAAAGGGACTACTCTCAATATTCAGTATATTGATTTTCACTTAATTACCCTGTCTTTGGTCTAATAGCTCTACCCTCAGAATTCCTGAGTACCTTGAGCCCATAATTCTTTTTGGTCTGACTTTTGCAGAACTCAAAGAGCTGGTCTCTAAAAATTGTGTTTTTTCTCATTTATGATTGTGTGTGTGTGTGTTTATAGATTTATACAAATTTCATCCCTTACTGTTACTATAGTGGTCCTTTAATAGAAAATAGAGTAAATTATGGGTTTAATACTACTTATTTTGTATGAGCCCACTAC
>NW_006956471.1:1778-2538 GCF_000164805.1 Carlito syrichta
CTGTTTTGTTGATTACAGATATGTGTATCTGTATCTGGACCCTTTTCTGTTGTGATATTTGTTTAACCTTTAACTAGGTCCTCACATTCTTGATTACTAACTCTAGAGTCAGGTAATGTACATTCTTCAGATTTGTTCTACCTTTCAAGATTGTTTTGGGTATTCTAAGTCATTTTCATTTTCGTTTAAGTTTTCATGTAAATTTTAAAAAACAAACTTGCTGCAATTTTGATTAGAATTACATCCATTTGATAGAACAATTTGTGGATAATTTACATTTTAATAATACTGAGTTTTCCAATTCATGAACATAATATATCTCCTCATTTACATATGATTTCTATAGTAAAATGGACAAACTCTTGGAAAAACAAATTAAAAATGAAAAGAGAAAGACATAGTGCAAATAGTAAACAAAGGAAAATAAAAAGGGCTATACTGTGAATCCTACAGATAATAAAAAGATAAAATCTGTTATGTAAAACATTATGCCAAAAAACTTAAATGACACATTTATAGAAAAATATGACTTGTTAAAATTGACCAAAGGAGAAATATAAAGTCTTAGAATTTGACCAGTTGTGGTGGCTGACACCTGTAATCCCAGCACTTTGTGCGGCAGAGGCAAAAGGATTGCCAGAACTCAGGGGTTGAAGACCAGCTTGGGCAACTTGGTGAGACCTTGTCTCTACAGTAAATCAAAAAAATTAACCAGGTATGGTGGTGCACACCTATGGTTCCAGATACTGGAAGACTGAGA
>NW_006956472.1:0-610 GCF_000164805.1 Carlito syrichta
AACTGGCTCTGCAGGCATCCTGACTCAACAAGGAACAGTAATTATGTTTCTATAGTAACTTTGTTCCTTTCATTCATGGAAATGTATAACATATGAAAAGCGATGGTGACCATGCCTGGGTAATAACAGGTTTAGGTCTCTGGAGCGTCAGCTGAAGGACAGGCCAGCTGGTCTCAATAGCTGAGAGAGAGGGCAGCTGTTTGAGGATGCATCACAATTGAGTCCTGCTGCTGCTCTTTAAAGATTTTTGATGGGGAGGGAAGCTGTGGCAGGCAATCACAAACGAATATATGCAAAGGTTCAAGAAAAACACTAGGTCAGCAGCAGGCAGATACACAGAAACATCTGGTTTATCATAACAACTTTAATATATGTAATGGAGCGGTGGCTCAGCCTGTAATCCCGCACCTTTGGGAGGCTGAGGTGAGTGGATTGCCTGAGCCTGCAGGTTCGAGACCTGCCTGGGCAACTTGGCAAGCCCTCATCTCTGCAATAAATCAGAAAATGAGCCGGGCGTGGTAGCACGCGCTGTAGTTCTGGCTACTCGGAAGGCTGAGGCGGAAGGATCGCTGGAGCCCAGCAGGTAGAGGCTGCAGTGGCCGGGAGCGGC
>NW_006956473.1:0-709 GCF_000164805.1 Carlito syrichta
AAAGTTTGCAAGAGAGTGGTTTACTTCCTTTCTTTCCTTTCTTCCTTTCTTCCTTCCTCCCTTCCTTCCTTCCATTCTTTCTTTCTTTCCTTCCTCCATTTCTTTCTTTCACTTTCTTTTACTCTTTCTTTCTCTCTCTCTCTATTCTTTCTTTCTTTCTTTCTTTCTTTCTTTCTTTCTTTCTTTCTTTCTTTCTTTCTTTCTTTCCTTTCTTTCTTCACTAGGTTTCCCAGATGGCTCTCAAACCTCCCAACTTGGGTCATCCTCATGTCCTGGGCCTTCCAAACTGCTGTGATCACAGGTTTTCCATTTGGTCAACATCCTGGTCTTTCTTACAGTCTTGAACAATGGGCCAGAGGTGATTCCCCCCCAAGGCTTGCCATCAACCAATGTTTTCTATGTTTTCCTTGGGTCAAGGTGTTGGCTTGCTATGGTGTCACAGACTCGAGTTCCCAGGTTCTGACTGTCTTCCCTTCTCAGTCTCCCTGAGTGCTGAGGAGACAGGTGTGAGTTGCCCAGCCGTCCCACTGCACCAAAGGTTTGAGACTCATGCCCACCCTCCCTTTCACTGAGGCTCCCCATGGAAAGGGCGAGTGGGTCATCCCAAGGGAACAAGGTAGGATGAAGGGTGGTCCCCCCTGACAGAGAAATGCCCATGTGCAAGCACTCCCACAATAATGTGCTTGGCTGGCTTTCCAGCGGCCCTCTC
>NW_006956474.1:0-5394 GCF_000164805.1 Carlito syrichta
GTTAGCTAACAGGATTCACTTATATGATTCCTTTACTTCCGTCTGTGAAAGTTGAACTTGAGAGAAATTTATCATAAGAAGACAACAAAGAATTTTAACATCCTTTTGTCTAAGCCACCCCCTTGAGAGGAGACATATGGGGGGGTGAGAAGTCTGGAGGTTGGGGTTAGTTGCTGTGGCCTTTGGCACCCACCCCTTCTCCAAAGGTAAAAGAGAAAGACTGGAGACTGGGGTCAGGTGCCATGGCCTTTGGTACCTGCCCCTTCTCTGAAGGTAAAAGAGAAAGGCTGAAAGTCAGAGCTAGGTGCCATGGCTGTAGACACCTGCCCTTCCTTCCCAGATAAAGGCAAAGGGACTCACAGAACAGATTACAAGAAACAGGCGTAGTAGGGAAAGCAGGAATTGGAGTTGTAGGAGGAATAGGAGAGGACAAAGGAAGTTAAACCCCTTATTTTGTTTATATTTCTCTGTGGTCTATTCCTTTGATTCAACAGGATTCATGCTACCTGTCTCAGTCTTTAGGTTAGCGGGGGCATTTCAAATGAATCAATCAGGAATCCAAACAGGAGTTGACGCATCCTGTGGAAATATGCAAGCATATCCTCTCCCACTGGTTAGTAATATATCAGGAACTCTCCATTGGCCTGTGATTAGATCCTTCCATTTTACCATAGGTTTAACGTTTCCTTCTGGGTTCCAGTGTCTAGCCATAGCTGAATTGCCTGAAGCATCCAAATTTAAATGGTTTATAACAAATAAAGCATGATTTAAAACATGATGAGGAGAACTATACCTAAACTCCCCCTCTTGTAATTTATGTATTTGATTTTTAAAAGTTTGATGGGCTTTTTCAACTATGGCTTGACCCTGTGGGTTATAAGGAATTCCTGTAGAATGAAAAATATAAAATTGAGAACAAAACTGTTGAAAAGATTTTGATGTATATGCAGAACATTGTCAGTCTTAAGTTGTTTTGGCATACCTAATTGTGAGAAACAAAAAAATAAATGTTGCACCACGTCCTTGTAAGCTTCTCCAGTTCTTGCTGAGCTAAAATAACATGAGAAAACGTATCCATAGTAACATGCACATAAGACAATTTTCCAAATGTAGGTACATGAGTTCCATCCATTTGCCATAATACATTAGGTTTTAATCCTCGTGGATTAACTCCGGCTGGAACATTAACCAATGTAGGACATGCTGGACAATTCTTGACAATCTGCCTTGTTGCTTCCCTAGGTATCTGAAATTCATAACATAAAGCAGTAGCATTTTGATGATGAATATTATGAGACAGTTCAGTTTGAGTGACTGCCTCTGTCTCCAAAGTTGCATAGATGGCAGGTTTTGTTAAATTATCAACCAATTGATTACCCTCATATAGAGGTCCTGGAAGGTCAGAATGAGATCTGACATGGTCAATGAAAACTTGCTCTTTTCTAACATGAATCAATTGTTGCAATTGTATAAGCAATTCCAAAATTGTGATTTTACTAACAGGAATAGTTGCTGTCTCAATATGAGGAAACAGCCCTTGAACATAATGAGAATCAGTATGCAAGTTAAATCTCTTGTCTTTTAGAACAGTAAAGGCATATAAGACAGTTCTTAATTCTGTTTTTTGTGCTGAAGTCTCTGAAGTACTTAAAACATGAAGTTTGTCATTAATTACTGCCACTGCTTTACTATTAGAAGAGCCATCAGTAAAAACCAATACTGCTCCCTTGAGAAGGACTAAGGAGCATGCATGAGGAATAATTATAGGATTACATTTCACAAACTGCAACAATGGATTTCTAGGCAGAAGAAACAAAATTTGTCCTATAAAATCAATCAAAGCCACTTGCCAATCATCATTAGTTTGCAACAAGGGTTTGAAAGTGTTTTGTCATATGGGATGATGATATTATCCACATCTTTTCCAAACAATTCCACGCTTCTCTGTCTTCCTTTGATTATTAACAAAGCTACTAAGTATGGATAAGATGCTAAAACTTTTTCAGAGGAAACTGGTAAATGTAACCATTCCATAGGTCCTTCCTGCCACAAGCAACCTGTTGGGGTATGAGGAGTAGCCAACACAATTAACTCCCATGGTATATCATAACTTACTCTTTTCAACCTTTGGGACTCAATGGCCTTTTCCACGAGAGTTAAGGCCTCTTTTGCCTCAGGTGTTTTGCTAGGGGGAGCAACAAGTACCTGGATTTCCCCTGTGTAGTCAGAGTCCACCACTCAAGGAATCACAGAAACTCCTTGTAGAGACAAGAAACTTCTTCCTAATATTATACCCACTATTCCATCTGGGAGAGGGTCCTTCACTCCTGTTGGAATTGGGGTAACTGGAACATCTGGAGTTAATATTGTTGTGGTGGAGGAATGGAGATCCAGTCCTGTGCTGCCTGGGATGGCTCTGATGAGTTCTGAGATGGGACAAAGGGAACAAATGGGTTCATGCTGGAAGCTGCCCCTATTGTTACTTGGGGTCGGGGCTGGCCCCTCTGCCCATTTCCCAGAATTAGCACCATAGATCGTTGTTAACAGAGTGCCATTTTTGGATTTGCAATCCCTAACCCAATGAAATCATTTCTGACACCTAGGACACAGAGACTTTGGTCGAGAGCTCTCATTAGGCTGTTGCATCAGAGCTTCCTGAAACCCTTGTTTAGCTGGGCAGTTCCTACTAATATGGCCAGGTTGCCCACAGTTATAACAAGTTAAAACCAAGGTGTTTTTTGATCTGTTGTTACCATTTTGCATCCCCTGCACAAATTGTGCATAAGTTTCTCCCTTCAAGGCGGTGGCTATTGCCATACCCCGCATAAAGGTAGGGTTAATATCAGCACACTGCCTGATATAATCAGTTATTTGCATATAATCCTTTTCCTAACAACATACTGCTAGAAATATGAAACTGATTTGGATCCCTCTGCTGGTTAACAGACCTCTGGATCCTTACCTGATCTTCAAATTCAGTTTTCCATAGTAAATAGGTTTCTCCTGACAAACAGCTTTTAGCAAGTTGTTGCCAATCTTGTGGTGTCATCCACCGAGTGGCAAATTGTTCCATAATAGTAATAGCATAAGGAGCCATAGGAAAATACTGACTATAAGCCTCTTTAAGTTCCTTAATCAATTTATATGGTAGTGGCTCCCAATGAGGTGCCTTGTTTACTGTGCCTTTTTCCATATAAATTACTGGAAAGCAAGAAGACAAGGTAAAAATCTCCCTCATCTTCTGCCTTTTTTCTGGCTCCCTGCATACATACATTAGCCAGAGACACATACCCAGGTGTGAATTTCGGTGTTTTCACCGTATTTCTAGTAAAGGGTATGGGAGGAGGTACCTTGGCAACATTAACAGGATTTTTTCGCTTGTGATACCCAATCACTTCCTCCTCCAACTCCATTTCCTCCTCAGGGAAAAATTCATCATCTAAAGGAGGCGCCGAGGCTACGGCCAGCAGGGGAGTGTCTTTATTTTTGACCAGAATTTTAGAGAATTTGTGCTGTGGATTTAAAGCATCTCGGATAACATTCCATAAAGCTAAGGCATACAAAATGCAAAAGGCAAGCCAATTGGTTCCTCTATAGGACAATATGTTCAAAATACTAGTAGACATATTCCTTTCTTTAGATTCACTCTGGCCCATGATTCTATCATGGCTCTTAAACTACTCTCCGTTCCTTGCCCTGCCTGTCTCTACAGAGGGGTCCATAACACCCTGGGTGAGGTCCTATCCATCCCAGAAAAGAAAAAGAAAGCTTACCTTGAGGCCCCACATTGGGCGCCACTTGCTGGAGTCCAGCTCCAGCCGGGTTGAGGATACCCCAAAGGTGGAGACGATGTCGGTGATTGGGGGGAAGAAGAAAGAGAGAAAGAGAGAGAGAAAGAAAGAAACTGGACTCTGGTCTAGTGCAGAGGTGATGTGTGTTACTGGGAATTACAACGGGTCTTTTATACACAAAGTCAGATTTGGGAGGGGCGTCCATCACCCACCAGAAACCTTAATCCATGAAAACTTAATCAATGATTGCCTTTAAACCCTTTTCACATGATAATCTTAAAATCCCATAACAAAGGATAACCTAATCCGTGACTGACATATTCTATAAAACTTTTTCATCCTAAACTGATTGATTTATGCCAAGTTAAACAATTCTATAGAAGATTAAGTATTTACTTTACAAATGAAAGTGGCTCATCCCAGAATGTTTGGAATGTGGCCCAGTCCAAAGTTCACAGTGGGCTACCTTCAAGTAACCCAGCCACATTCTTTCAACAAATGGCTGTCTTCTAAAACTGTATTCTACAATTTACACCTTCAATAAATCCTAAGATCATGACCCAGAAGCCTGTGACTAATACTAAGGCTCTTCAATGTGACATGAGTTTCAATTATAAGTTGTGTGAAAGCCAAAACTGCAGTTTCCGGAAGAATGGGAGCAATGAGCTTCTAAAGTTAGTTTGTGTTCGTCCCAGTCTCAGAGTTTTTATGTTTTGAGCTCACAGGAGCTTAATCTGGTTAGTGCTGAGTAGAAAGGGGAAGGAAATGGGGTCAATAGCTCCCGAACGCATCCTAGTGGTCTCCGGGTCAACGGCCCTTCCTGATCCCTAATTCTCAGTGGGCCTCCATGGCCGACTCCCAACACAAATGAATGTGACAGAGTTTCAAAAAAGTTTTACTTTCTATACTATACTATCCCTCTACTGGATAACAAGAGTGAAATCCTGATGGGGTAAGAGAGATAATAATAACTTAAAGGGTATTATGATTTTCAGATTCTTGTGAATACTTGTAAGGTAGGCAGGGCAGGAATGATGACTTGATGAGAAACCCAGGGTCATGTATCTGGGAAAGGGTAGATACAGGTCTGAGCCTACGTCTTCCTTTTCCATATCATGTAGCTGTTTTGTGGTGACTCTGGATATTCATAGTATAGGAGGGGCATGGGAAAGGAACCCTGGCAGGGCCAGAATCAATTGCTAAGTTCCCAATTTGACTGAATGGCACTTTGCTGACTTCTGTATAAGAGCCAATGGCATATCAAAACTCACAGATAGACTCCAACTAAATTTTCGACACAAGGACAGTAATATGGCAAGTAGGTTGGAAGGTTCTGAATTCCAGGCTTCCTCTCCTAAGCACTGACCAGCATAGGACAGGAGGAGGCTGTGACACTGCTCCAAGGCTAAAGGCCATTCTGATGAGAAGGCAAGGGAGACCATTGCCTCAAGAGGACAGGAGTTTTCAGAGGTTTATTCACAAAGTGGCACTCACAACATTGTGGATGGATACTTCAAGGCTAAGACTCAGCCACATGTGGTGGCTCAGCCAGAATGGTCAGCCCAAGGGCTCAGTCTGGAACTGGGGTGCAGAGCTCTGTTTG
>NW_006956474.1:6608-8455 GCF_000164805.1 Carlito syrichta
AAATATACGCCCCACTCTTGTATTTTTTATTGCAGTTCCTTGTTTATCTCCATCATAGCGTATCGCTGTCTTTAATTATGTTGCTTGTGTAACTTCATCTCTTTCACTAGGGCAGGAACTGTCTATTTTATTTCCCACTGCAGTCCTAGCATCCAGCCCAATATCTGGCAGAAGGGAGGCATCAAAATGTGATGACTGAATGGAATCGATGAATGCATGACCAAGTAAGATCTCTAGAGGACCTTAGGCAAGTCATTTCCTCTCTTGGGAGTTCATTGCTTCATTTGTAAAAGAAGTGAGATTTTATCAGCTCAAATACTCTTGTACTTCTCTGATTTAGCACTGAGCACATTTTCTTACTTGCCATTTCACAGGAGGGGGCATTGAGGCAGGAGAGCAGAGAGCACACACTGCCTGGCCCAGGGGCTGAATCTCAGGTCTCCTGGACGTCTGCCAACTGAGGCTTTTTAGCCAAAACTCAGCTGCCTTCTCTGCCATAGTGCTCCCTGCTACCCAGTACCAACATTTGAATCATTTTTCAAAGCTTCTCAAAATATAACAGGAAACAACTCCTCCCAAAGAACAGGATCCAGGATCCAAGAAAACACACTCAGAATGGAAGCATCTCTCACTATCCTGGAGTGCTCTCTCTGCATGTCCCTGCTAAAATGAAGAGTTCCAGGAGAGAGATTGAGAGAGAGAGAGAGAGAGAGAGAGAATGTGTGTGTTTTGGGGGTGGCTGAGATTCAAATTAATTCTGAGGAAAACAGTGAGCAAGAAAGAAGGAAGTGGAAAGCACAGGCACCCATATCGCATGGAACTACTGGGAACATTTGAGGACAGCATGATAGTGATGCTGATGTACTAGTTTTCCTGCTTTTGCGTAAGTCACCCCAGAGCACTTGAGGAGAGGGAGACTTTCTGTCCTGATTCACTTTCCCACTCCTTTACTCATAGTCCACTGAACACTGACCCCTAACCCTATGTTTGCATTCAGTAAAGCAATTGCCCCCAGGTCGCCACAATTCTTTTTTTTTTTTTTTTTTTTTTGAGTTGGAGTCTCACTCTGTCGCCCAGACTGAAATTCAGTGGCCACTCCCAGCCACCGCAGCCTTGATCTGCTGGGCTTCGGTGATCCTTCCGCCTCAGCCTTCTGAGTAGCTGGAATTACAGGCATGCGCTTCCACGCCCAGCTGATTTTTTAATTTATTGTAAAGATGAGGTCTCGCTGCCCATGCGGGTCTCGAACCTGTGGGCTCAGGCAATCCACTCACCTCAGACTCCCAAAGGCACGGGATTACAGGTTGAGCCACCGAGCCAGGTTGGTCACCACAATTCTACACATGCTCCTCAAAAGTGCCACTCCACACCTGGAAAACTTCTAGACATCCCTCAAGACCTCAGTCAGATGTTGACTCCAGTGAGAAGACTTTTAATCCTTCCAGAGGAAATTAATTACTTCCTCCTCTAAGGCTGTGATATACTTTCTCTCTTAGCACTTATCTTGATATGCTATCACTTAGCATTTTCATGTGTCTTCTTCATTAGGGTGTGAGTCTATCTATCTATCTATCTATCTATCTATCTATCTATCTATCTATCTACTTAGAGTTGTGGTGGTGGGGTCTCACTCCATCCCCAGACTGGAGTGCAGTGCACAATCATGGCTCATTGCAGCCTTGACTTCCTGGAAGGAAGACTGGAAGGATCACGTCAGCCTCCCTAGTAGCTGAGATTACAGGTGTATGCCACCATACCTAGCCAATTTGCTAATTTCTTTGTACAGACAAGCATTTGTTTTCTTTATCTTTTTTCATTTTTCTTGTAGGAATTAGGTTTTGCTATGT
>NW_006956475.1:0-378 GCF_000164805.1 Carlito syrichta
CCCATGCCTTCAGCCATGTGCCCCAGAAGACCTGCCTCCACCATCCACATTCATGTTCCCTGGCAAAGATGCATGTGAGCTCATGGAACAGACGGCTCTGAACTCCGGCCGCCGTTGTGCACAGAGTGTTAAGGCAGTCTGGCAATGCCACAACCAGCCCATGTTCCTGTCACCCTGTCTGCCACCTTCAGTCATGGAGAGAGCCCCTTCCTCTCCCGATCTCCCCATTGTACCTCGTCCACTCATACATTTCCTGTAGAGCCATGGAAGCATATCGTGACACATGTGGGAGGCATCTTTTTGTTGCCGAAGTCTCTGTCAGATGATCAGGGACACATTGGCACGATCGTGGCTTCTGGTTCCTCGACCTGCAGGGCT
>NW_006956476.1:0-14028 GCF_000164805.1 Carlito syrichta
GGGACAAAGTCTTTATTTTTTTATCTGAATGAAAATGGATTTTAGCTAGAATAATGATTCAATATATAACACAAAGCCATAAAAATAGGGAAAAAAATATCAGTTGAAGATTTACATGACATCAAGGTCATATAGGAACTTCTAAGCATGACATCAAAGATAGACATGTCAACAGGATGGCTTTGACCAGGACTGGCAGACATTTTCAAGACCAGGAGCACAGAGTAAAAGTGGAGTTTCCTACATTACTTGTGTAAATATCTAAAAGTTATAAATCAACCTAAAAGTTTGTAGAACTTAAGATGTTATATATACTGTCATAAAAATAAAAACAAAAATGTACCTAAAGTTGCAGTTTTCAAGACTGGAAGTTGGCAAAATATCAAAGACTTAAGTTAATCATTATTGTGTTGTGTCTGAGTATTCCGTTGCCAAACCAGCAATATTTGGAAAAGTCATAAAACAAATATATGCATAACTTAAAAAAGTTATGCTTAGTTCGTAAAATTGCTTTCTGGCCTCCACCTCAGCAAAAATCACTACTAGTATATATTAGTATATATTTTTTTCACATAATTTGAATTTTCTTGATATTAATGATCTAAAGGATTAGAAAGTAAAATTTAATTGCATCTCAAGTGTATACAATTTGAATTATTTTCTTCAAAAATATAAATTAAATGAAGATTAAAATACAATTTTTAAAATTATTATCATTGTCATTATTTGGGACAGAGTTTCACTTTGTTGCCCAGAATAAAGTAGCACAACTATAGCTCACTGCAGTCTTCAATTCCTAGGCTTAAGCAATTCTCCCACCCAAGTCTCCCAACTAACTGAGACTACAGGCATGCACCATCACACCCAGCTAATTTTTTAAATTATTTTGCAGAGATGGAGTCTTGCTACATTGCCCCAGCTGATCTCAAACATTTAACCTTAAATGATCTTCCTGCCTCAACCTCCCAAAATGCTGGAATAACAGCATGAGCCTCCATGCAAAGCTGTAAAATGTAAAATTACTTTAATAGGTTTTTGAAAATTATTCTTCTTCTAGAATATACAAGATTATCTATTAAAATCAAAACACAAAATTTTAACTAATGACCATCAGAATTTAAAACCAAAACTATTTATGCAGAGCTAAAATATTTAATTTATTTTTATCAGTTAAATATTACTAAATATTTTAATACAAATAACACCATTTGCAAATCTAGCACTCACAGTCTTTGTTTCCATCATTAAGAAATGGAAACATGCTTTATACCTTCTATGTTTAGACACATATATGTACAAAATACTACATAGAAAGAAATGGTATAACTCCTTTAGAAAGAGTGATATGTGTGTATATGAAATACTACATGTACAGATATTATTTTAATCCTTATAGATATTACTATCTAGAAAGATCTCAAGATTCAAGAATTAAAACAGGCAAAGAAGCATGAAAATGGACACTCAACCTAACCAATAAATTTCACTTTATTCTATTTGTTTGTTTATTGAGTTGTGATCTCATTTTGTCAACCAGACTGAAGGTCAGTGACACAATCACTGTAGCTTTGATCTCCTGGTTATAAACAATCTTCCCACTGCAGCCTTCTGAGTAGCAGCTGGGACTACAGGCAAATGTCACCACACCCAACTCATTTTTTAAGTTTTTTCATAGAGATAAGATCTTCTTATGCTGTCCAGGCTGATCTCAAACTCCTGGGCTCAAGCAATATTCCTGTCTCAGCCTCCCAAAATGTTTGGATTACATGTGTTAGCCACTGTACCAGGCAAAATTGCACTCTAATATGCAAGGACTAATTGAACCCATAGCCTCCAAGAGACAGAATTGACCAGGTAATCAATCTTTCCTTTTTCTCGCCAAAGCACTTCTGTCTCTCAGATCCCCCCATTCAAGAGCAGTGTATATTCTTAGATTTGGCAACAGCACAACATACACAGTATCCTAGTGTCAGGACATGATCACTTTTTGTTTTGAGGACATGGGACAAGAGGTGACTATTTTTTTCCTGAAACCTGAATGGCATTAGTCAAAGTAGCTGGTTTTTGGGATACAAAGCCCTCTGTACCAGGGCCAGGCACACCCAATCCCTAAGGTAGCTTTGGATCTGACAACATTCAAAAAAATCACTTTTTTATAAAGCAAACAAAACAGAGCAAAACTTCCATAAATAAAATTAAAAAGCAAAAATATATTTGCAACAGACATGATAAACCAAGGATACAAAACCTAGTAACTCTAGTATGACTACAATGTTAAAAAAAAGTTTGTCAAAGTGCCCATAAAGGGGCTAGGCACAGTGCCTCACATCTGTAATCCCAGCACTTTGGAAGGCCAAGGTGGGAGGATTGCCTGAGTCCAGGAGTTGGAGTCTGCAGTGAGCCATGATCATGCTACTGTACTCCAGCATTGGCGAGAGTGAGAATCCAACTCAAAATCAAAACAAAATGAACAAACAAAAAAACACAAAGTGTTCAAAAGGGAAGTGTATAAAGATAATGACACCAAAGAATTACAAAATAAAAAGTATAAGTGGCCCCCCCAAAAAAGCCACTCAAATTCATTAGTAGCACTTCCAGGGAAAGGGCCCATGGTGGTTCTCCTGGACAGGAAAAAGCTTAGTGTTAGCAAGTTTGGAAGCAGAATGAAAGCCCATAAGGAGAGGGGAATTAGGTAAGAGTGAGGGAAGCAGCATGGGACAGTCACGATCCAATGCCCAGAGTCCCACTAGGGGAGGGACCTATATATTCACCTTTGGAGTCCAGAGATGAAGGAAAAGAGAGGCTGCACTGAGTTTTCTTCAGGGTATTTTGTTACATTCCAAGATGACAGAGAAAAACCTTCACCCCTGTCATCACCCCATTGCTCTGAGAGTCTAGTATGCCTGTGCCACTGAGTGAGGCACCTGCAAGGACACCTGTGTGAACCCCAATCACCTTTTCTCATTTGCCAGTGACCTCTAGAGAGCTGGTTGCATAAAATGGTGGCTTTACCAAATGCAGATTTCATGATCATGTAATAATCAAGGACTCAGAGTTATTTTATTGAAACATTTCCATACTAGCACAGAAATTAAAGTCATCAACCTTTGATTAGATCCATTGACTGTATGTCTAAAATATTCTTATTTTATAAAATACACAACTAAAAATGTTCTGTTTTGTTATTAACTTAAACTAGCACTGCACGTTTAACTCAAATTTTAGACAAGAGTCAGTGAGTCTAAAAATACTTATTTTTCTATGCCATTAATTGTACTAAGCACCTTTTTATCTAACAAAGACTGTGTAAGTCATTATTAAAGTAATATTACAAAAGCCAAGCCTTGGAAACCATCCCATTTGCCACCATAGCATGGATTTATATATTACATAAATAAAATTATATTTCTCTTTTGTAGTCACATTCCCATTGGAATACTATGCAAATGTAAGGGGCACAAGTTTTATCCTAGATTAAACTAAAGTGAAATAATTACAGAATTGCTTGTTTTTTGTTTGTTTGTTTTTTTAAAGGTTGTTCTCCATTGATCCAGTGGATTATTTCACTCTGCTTCTCTCCTGGGCCTCCCACCTACAAACTACCATCTACTGCCTAGAAGAGCTCTCCAAAGGTTCTAATCTGCCATGCTTACGAGTTATCTCTATAGCATGGGCAACATAGAGAGACCATGTATTGACAATACAACTTAAAAACAATAAGTCCAGCATGATGATGCATGCTTATAGTCCCAGCTACTTGGGGGCCAAGGCAGGAAGATAGCTTGAGCCAAGGAGTTTGAGGACACAGTGAGCTATAATTGTGCCACTGTACTCTAGCCTGGGGCAACAGAGCATGATCCCTCTCTTAAGAAAAAAAGAGAGAGAATGGTCTCCAAAGCAGAAAATCTAATGTTAAATCTGAAATTGTATCTGATTTTGCCTAATAAGCACTACTTGAATGAACCAGGAAATGTACAGATTTATACCCTCCCTGAGTCTGATATGTCAGCATATGGAGGGAGTTGATTCTGAAAATCCCTTGCAGAGCAACTAGCTCTAGCTAGTCATGTTCCTCTGTCTCCTGAGAGCTTTGCAGATAGAACATTATTGTTCCCTTTGGCAATTCCAAACCAGCAGACTCCAAGACCTTAGGAAGAGTGACTTTTATCTCTTTATGGCTTGTCTCTAATGAGCTATCTCAGGGTTTTATTACTAATACTGCTGGTGCTGTTGTTATTTTCCACTGTGCTATTCTGCCACTGAGATAGAATGATTAAATAATTTTCATTAACAAAGTTGATATGGTATACTTAGCCAGAATAATAACATATCTAAACAAATCAATAATTTTAATTATGCACCTTATTTTTTTAAAAAAATAGAACTCTGAGCTGTAGTTTCACCTTGGTTCACACTGCTGGTGTTGGTGTGTAGCTATACTTAAGCAATTCATACCCAATACTTCTAGGTTCTAAGGGTTAATGACAATAAGCTTATGTGTGCAGGCTCATTATAAGTGTTTGTCAAGTATTTGTGTAATGTATGCTAATGAACTGTATGCTCACCTTGACCACTTGGTTTTCATGTCTATTCTGAAGCACAATACATTTGTGAGACCATGAACTGCTAATTATCCTTCCTCTTTACCTCATGATTCACTCCCAGTGTCAGGTTCTGGCAGGAATGACTGTGCAAAAGAAAAGATTTGCCTTTGGTCTTGAACCCTGCTCTGAAGCAAGGTGGATGCTGGAGGAACTTACAGAGATGCTCCATCCAGCAGGAACCACCACGGCAGAAATATCCAGAGGTGTGTTGGGAAATGGAAGGCAAGATTTTTGAGGAGTTATATTAATGTGGGATGAGAAATAGACATCAGGCAAGAAGTTAACACTGGTTTGGATGGAGGAAGGAGAGCACAGAGATATGTTAGATTTGGGTCCCTGGATGGAGACACCAAGTCCCAACAAGGTAGGGTCATGAATGGAAGGAAAACAGACACTAGACACATCATAGGAATGAACACAGGGACCGAGGCCAAGGTCTAGATTAAGTTGCTTGAAACTTCTCAGAAATAAGGGAGGATTTAGAGTTAGAGTTAGAGTTAGAGTTAGGCTAGTTGCAAAGGAGAAACCTTGCTAAGCCTCTCAGGGTTAGGTTTAAGTATCTGCCCAAGAAGGAAAAGGAGAAGAAAATGTCCCTGTGACCCTAACTAACAGAAGAAGGGGATAACCAGTTTAGATAATTACAATGAGTATAAAGTCATTACACCAACACTATAAAATCACCTAATTTGACTCAACATGATTGTAAACTCTATTGTAAAAACTGGGAGAATGGAGAGGAGTTAAATAGGATTTCTCTGCAAACTAGATGACTTTTAAAATCAGATTTCTGATTCTGTGGTAGTTCACTTATTACTAGGGTCGCCAACTGCCTCCAACCTGCTGCAAAGGCCATGATTTTGTTCTTCTTTATGGCTACATAACACTGCTTTCTGTATATGTACCACACTTTTTTAATTAAATACATTTTTGATGGGCCGTAGAGTTGGTTCCATGTTTTTGCTATTTTGAATAGTGCAGCAATAAACATGTGTGTGAAGCTGTCTTTTTGGTAGAGCAATTTATGTTCCTCTGAATACATTCCCAGGACAGAGATTGATGGATCATATGGAAGATCAATTCTTAGTTCTATTAGAAATTGCCACATTGTTTTCCATAGAGATTAAACTAGTTTACATTCCCACCAACAGTGTAGAATCATTCCCTTTCTCCATAGCCACACCAGCATCTGTTGTTTTTTGATTTATTAATGATAGCCTTTCTTACTGGAGTGAGGTGGTATTCCACTGTAGTTTTGATTTGCATTCTACAGTTATTAGTGAGACTGAGCATTTTTTCATGTGTCCGTTGGTTGCCTGTATTAATGTTGCATGTTCTCAATCATAAGCAGGCCCTGAACACTAGTCATACTAGCACAAGGATGGGCTCAGCAGTCGCTGGTCACAGCTAGGGGAAGGAAGGAGGGAGGAGAGAGATGGCAGGGGGACACATGACAACACAGTGGGTACCTGGTCCATCACCAGGGAAAGTAAGGACCAGCTGAAGACCAAACTTCACCTGCACGCAGTCTACTTATATAGCAAATCTTCACTTGTACCAACAACTCTAAAATAAATAAGTAAAAATAAATAAATTCAGATTTCTGATAAAGTGAATAAGTGCATGTATTAAGAAAACAAAACCACAACGAAACTTTTGTTTAGAAAACTGTTACTTCAGGCTCTTATTCCACAGCTATCAGTTCCTACTACTGCTTGAAAAAAAAACTGTAAGATCTTGAAGTGGTAAAAATGGAAAACAAAAATGATTACCATGTGTCCTTCCTGGGAAGCCCCCATAAACAATCTTTGAGCTTCTTTACAACTCTAAAAGTAGAAAATTGATTCTAAAGCAAATTATTTTTGCCTAGATAGATGCAAATTTGTTGTGTCTGATGCAAATTTGTTGTGTCTGGTGGGGTGTGATTGATTAATGATCCATTTTACATCTACAGTTGACCATTGAACAACTTGGTTTGGGGGGCACTGATCCCTCTCTTGTTCAGTTGAAAATCTACATATAACTTTTGACTCACCAAGAACTTAACTACTAATAGCCTGCTGTTGATCAGAAGCCTTAAGCATAACATAAACAGCCAATTCACACATATTTTTTATGTTATATGTTTTGCACACTGTATTCTTACGATGAAGTATGCTAGAAAAAAGAAAATGTTAGTAAGGAAATCATAAGGAAGAGAAAGTACATTTGCAGTACTGTCCTGACTTTAAATAAGACATAGAGTCTCTTCTTCCTTTATTTGGGGCCACAAAGACATTCCTTTCTCCCTTTTTCTTCGTGAAAAGATACAGAAACCAGCCTAATATGGAGAGGTTTAGTAAATATACTGACACAGTAAATTTGTTTACAAGATAAATTGTCTGAAGTGGCAGCAATTGCAACAGCAGATCTCAGTCTTTGGTACATATCAAGGAATTCAGTTTTGTCACATCTTGTTGTGACTTCTCTCTGCTTATTGGGAGCAACTTCCAGTATCACTAGTGGCACTTCTTATAGGTCCCAGGTGTTATTCAGGGTTTATAATATTGCACTTACCACAATGAAAAATATGCGAGAACCACAAGAGATCACTTTTTACTTCCATATGAACTTTACTAGACAGACAAAATGTTTATGTGGAGATGAGTCGTGGTACACGGTGCTTTGCACAGATACTCACACTAAAGCTCATGGCAATAGCAGCAGGAGGTAATTATTAAATTATCACAGCCATACAGTGTGTACCACAAATAATTTATGCAGTTATGATTTAATATTGTATCTTTTTTTTTTTGAGTTGGAGTCTCACCCTGTTGCCCAGGCTGGAGTGCAGTGGCTTGCTCATGGCCACCCCAGTGTTGACCTGCTGGACTCTGGGGATACTTCCACCTCATGCTTCCATGTAGCTGGAACTGCAAGTGTGCACAACCATGCTCTTTTAATTTTTGATGTATTGTAGAGATAAAGACCAGTTGCCCGCAGTGGTCTTTAACCCGAAGGCTCAGGTAATCCTCTAGCCTTGGCCTACCAAAGTGTGGGGATTACAGGCTGAGCCACTGAGTCCAGCCTAATACTGCATCTTTATGTTTGTTTCCATTTCTCTCAATTGAGAAGGTCGTCACATACAGTCTGTGTTTGTGTATGTATGTATGTTTTGATAAATTTTAACTTTGTGTAATAGATTTGTGTGTATTTTATGGTAGTAAATGATACAACAAACTGATGACTACTTATATTTTATGTATTTGTAAACTACCTCACTTTTTCTTAATTTCTTCTATATTTTTATATGATTCATATGCAAGTTTTTAAAGTTGTTGAAACTCTCCAAAAGTTTTTCTAACATATTTATTGAAAAAAATCCACACATAAGACTGACTCCCTCATTCATTAATGAGCAAAAGAGAATCTTTGACAATGTGTTTGTTTTATATTAGTGTGAGAATTATGGTTAAACTCTCTTTTGAAGATTCTTCTTTAACACTACAGAATACTCAGTCAACTGAAAAGATACAAGATTGTATTACGGTGTCCTAGAACACAAAGTCAAAAGAGACAGTCTTTGTTACTGAAAAACAAAGACTGGTCATTGGAAGAGTGGACTCCAGGTCTAGCTCTGGTAGTGATTGTGTAGGCAGCTGTGAGCAAGTCTGTGATTTTCTCTGGGACTCAGTTTCCCTCTCTGGTAAAATGAAAGGAAACTACAATAAACCTGATGCTTGTGGTTCCACACTATAAAATTCAACTGAATCTGTCTTTGAACTTGTGGTTTATAATTTATTACAAATACAAAATCCTGTCCTATCCTAAAGAATGGCTCCAAAGAATCAAAAATTGAGTTTATAAATACCAGTTTTCTAAACAAAGAGTAAAAATGTGTTTACCTATCACTAAACATGAGTGCATGGTGCTCCAGATAGCCAGACTCCAGTCTTGTTCCTCCTTGTGATCCAGTTTCTACAGCATTGAAGGCTGCCAGGAAGAAGAGTAGGACTTTGATCACTTACAAGGAGCATGTGTGAAGGAGGAGCATGGCTTGTGGACTGCATAGGCAGGGACCACAAGCCCAGATCCAGCTTCAACTACTAGCAGGTACAATGTTTCTACCAGAGAGGTTTTTTTGTTTTGTTTTATTTTTTTAGAGTCAGATTCTCACTCTGTGGTTTAGACTGGAGTGTAGTGACACAATCACATCTAATGCACCCTCTACTTGCTGAACTCAGGTGAGACTTCTACCTCAATTTGCCAGTTGCTGGAACTACAGGTGCATACCATCATACCCAGCTAATTTTTTTCTTAATTTATTGTAGAGATGAGGTCTCACTGTGTTGCTCAGACTGGTCTCAAACTCCTGAGTTCAGGTAATCCTCTTGCCTTGACTTCCCAAAGTGCTGAGTTTACAGGCATGAGCTACAACACCTGACTGAGGGAGGGTTTAATTCAACGACCCTACATTAGAAAAATCAACCACCACAACTCCAAAATAATCATGAGTCAATACAATAAACACAGATATGGAAGTTCTTGCAAATTTTAATTTGCCAAAAAGGAGAAAGATGAGCTGAATTGACAAGCTAAAGTCTATCAGTTTTGAATGTGTACATAAGTATATATGTGTGTAGGCACATATATTCAGTATATATATATATATTCATATATATACATTTCACTGCTGCAGTGACATGTTCTAAATATCTATGAAATGTTTTACAGTTATTCATTTGTAAATCTCTGTCAAGTATTTGTAGGCCTATATGTAGCTGAGCTGGGTAGATAGCAGTTGAGAGATCCCATCACCCACTGGCCACTGCTCTGGGACCAGTTGATTGCAGTCTTGCAGGACAGTTTTAGAGAAACTCTAAGATGTGACTGAAAGTTCAAACTGTCCACCTAGAGAGAGGATGGGAGAAGAATGGATGCTTCTGTTTCTGTCCCTCATTATCAAAACTCACTTACCAGAGCCTCAATGACCCCAAACTTTGTGCCTGAACTTGCATGGTCCTGATGGAACCTACATGTCACC
Organism: Carlito syrichta; assembly: GCF_000164805.1. Taxonomy (NCBI): domain Eukaryota; kingdom Metazoa; phylum Chordata; class Mammalia; order Primates; family Tarsiidae; genus Carlito; species Carlito syrichta. The sequence continues at coordinate 9,625 of NW_006956476.1, forward strand.
CCTTAGTGACAATAGTGATGCCAGAGACAAGACACAAGAGACATATGGCATGAATGTGAGGTGGGGAGTGGGTACTAGGCAGGACACCAACATTCCTACCCTCCAGCCAAATGTACTAAGTAGTCACCTCAATGGGTCCCTAAGGTGATTGTGACACATCAGAGACCTAAAGCCACTCACTGCAAAGGCTGCTATAGTAAGAAAGTGAGATGAGTGCTCAGAGGTTTGAAAATGAGTCCCAAACACACAGTAAAGTTCCTGTGACCTTTACATGTGATTTCATCTTGCCTTCTTTTGCTACCTTTCTTTTTTAATGAGAAAAAAGTCCAAAATTTTGCATATTCATAGTTCAAATAAGATGGATAGATTTTTTTTATCCCTCTCAATTTGTTTCATGAATCAACACGAAATACATTCTGAAACAACTCTTTAAGGACAGTCACATTTTCACTAAGCTAGGAAAAATCACATTTTACTTAGGAAAGTTCACTGTCATAATTTTAAATTGTCCCTAAAGCCACTAACATACTAGTTCTAGAACCCCCTGTATATTTTATAACCCACTTCCGGTTTATGGGTGCAAAAGGTTCTGTGAAGAGGGAGTCTTTAACCAGAGAAATGCTAACCAGCAGATGGGTCCCATTTTCTGATGTCTGGCAGGGTCTTTATTTTCATTTCAGTGCTAACTCTGGGACTTTCTTACCAAGTTCTTTCAGATGTGAGTCTACAGCCACATCTAAAAAAAAAGCCTGACATTTACTTCTGAGGTATTTCCCTTTAGCTACTTCTTTCTACTTCTGATGTTGCTTCAGTTCCTAATTTTAGGTGCCATACTTAGAGCACTCTTCATTGACTCCAAAATATGGACGAGCTAGCATAAGATTTCTGGCACATGTTCATTATTGTCTCCATGACAAATAAAACATACTTTGTACCCAGCAATCCTCTGTTGGATATATACCCAAAGAAAATGAAATCAGTGTGTGTGACGATATCTCCATGCCCATGTTTATTGTAGCATTATTCACAATAGCCAAGACATGGAAGTAACCCAAGTATCCGCTGACAGATGAATAAAGAAAATTTTAATAAAGATATACCTATATATGCATGTTCCGTTGGCTTCTCTGGTTCTCAGACCTTTGAATTTGGACTAGAACTACATCCAGGTTTTCTTGGGCCTCCACCTTACAGATGGCAGATCATGAGACCTCTTGGCATCCTTAATTGCTTAAGCCAACCCCTCACAATAAATCTCTTTCTAAATATCTCAATGTATCATATTGATTCTACTTCTCTGGAGAACCCTGACTCATAAAGGGACTAACTATTTTCTTTACCATTTTGATTCCATGCTTTAACAATGTTTACAACCTGGTAGATGTTTTAATAAAAAAAATTTGTTGTGAACCTAAAATTGCTTTTAAAAATATTTAAAAATAATATTTGGTTAACATAAAAACAGATATTATCTGTTCATGTCACTCAGTCATTTGGATTCCAGATAAGGCTGATTTCAATCACATTCTACATGTTATGTGATAGTCCAGTAACCTCTCTGAGGTTTCTCTAAAATTTTTTTTAAGAAGGTTCAGACATTTCATAGCAAATTCAGCTTCTTTCCATCTGAGATTTTTTAAATGGTTGAATTTATGTACCTGTCTTCATGCATCTAATTTTTTCTATTGCATTAAAATTTAACATTTTAAATTGGCTTATTTCATTAAAAATACAGACATGACATTTATGTTAAGAAAGATGGAGATCATTATATTGTGGAAATGCTAGCATCTTAAACTGTGATACTAATAGAACAAGTAGACAGAAAATTAGTAAGGATGTGGGAGACCTGAACAACACTACAGACCAACAGAGCATACTTGACACTGATAGAACACTCTACCCCAAAATAGCAGAATCACATTCTTTATAAATGCATGTGAATCATTCACCAACATAAGCTATAAAGCATGTCTTAGTAAATACAGAAAGATTGAAGTCCTACAGAATATGTTATCTAACCACAACAAAATTGAATTAGAAACCTGTAAGAAAAAGAAATCTGGAAAATTTCTAAACATATGGAAATAAAACAATGCACTTCCAAATATCCCATGAGTTCAAGAAAAATAAAAGAAGAGGTATAAGAAAATATTTCAAAATGAATGATAAATGCAATATATCAAAATTTGTGACATAATGCTAAAATGGTGCTTAGAGAGAAATTTGTAACATAAATACTTATATTAAAACATTGAACAGCTGGGTGCAGTGGCTCACATCTATAATCCCAGAAATTTGGAAGGTTGAGATGAAAGGATTGCTTGAGACTAGCTTGGGCTTGACAAGATCTTGCCTCTAAAATAAATTAAAAACTTAGCCAAGCATGGTGGTACATGCCTGTAGTTCCAGCTACTTGTAAGACTGAGGTGGAAGGATCACCTGAGCCCAGCAAGTTGAGGCTCTGATAGTCATGAGTGTGCCACTGTACTCCAGTCTGGGCAACAGAGTAAGACTCTTACTCTAAAATTTATAATAATAATGTTTTAATAATAGTGACTTAAGTTTTCAACTTAAGGTAGATCACAAAAATAAGCAGAAGGAAGGAAATAATACATATGAATGGAAATTAATAAAATTGAAAACAAACAACAAAAAAAACTGAAAAAACCACAAACTGTTTCTCTGAAAAAAAAATTAAATTAATAAACTTTTAGCTTAAGTCATTAAGAAAATCAGAACATACAAACTACCAATATCACAAGTAACAAAAAGAACATTGCTAAGGACACTATAGGCATTAAACAAATAATAACTACTACAGAAACTTAAGTTCTTTGAAAAACACAAATAACAAAATTTATATAAGAAAAAGTAGAACATCTGAATATCTCTGTAACTACTGAAAAATTGAGTTGACAATTTAAAAAAATCTTTCCATAAAGAAAACTTCAGATATAAATGGCTTCATTGGTGAATGCCAGCATAACTTTAAGAAGAAATAATACCAACTCTACACATTCTTTTGAAAAATATAAAAGCAGAGTTATTCTCCAACTCATTTTATGAGGACTTTCTTACACACATGCCAAAACCAGACAAGATATTACAAAAAAAAGAAAAGAAAACTATAGGCACATATCATTCACAAACATACATACAAAAGCATTTTGTTAAGTAGATTGAATTCAGTAATAAATAACAAGAAAACTAAAGCATGATCAGTTGGAATTATTTCATGCAAGGTTGGTTAAACATTTTAAGATCAATCAGTATAATTTACCATTAACAGAATAAAAGAGCAAAACTATATGATAATTTGAATAGATGTGAAATAAAAGCATTTAACAAAACTTTATTTATTGATTTGTGATTTTTTAAAAGCCCTTTCAACAGAGTAGGATTAGGAGAGTTCCCCCTCACAAGCATCAACACCATCACACTTAATGACAAAATCATTATATTTAATGGCAAAAGTCTGAATGTGTTCCCTCTTATTGAGAACAAGCAAGAATTTTCACTTTCTTCATTTCTGTTCAGCATTGTACTAGAGCTCTTAGTGTAACAAGAAAATAAAAAGAAATAAAAACATACAAATTGGAAAAGAAAAGAAAAAATTTTTTTTGCAAATGATGCATAGAGAAATTTCAAAGAATCCAAAAACAAAAGTAGTAGAATTATTAAGTGATTTAGCAAGATCACAGGATAAAGAAACACTGTATGAAAATAAATTGTATTTATATATACAACAACTAATAGTTGGAAAATAAAGTTTTAAGCAAAAATAGAATTTATAGCATCAAGAAAACATTACATATGAGAGATAAATTTAACAAACTGTATGTAAGATCTCTATGTAGGAAACTACAAAACATTGTAAAATTCACAAAATTACAAAATCATAGTAAAGAAGACTTAAATAAATATATAAAGTTGATGAATTAAATACTTGGATATTGTTAAGATGTCAAATTTCCCCAAGTTAATCTATAGACTCAGTACAATCCCAATCAAAATCCCAACAGACTTTTCTATAACATTTTGCAAGCTGATTCTACTGTGTATTTGGAAATGCAAAGGGCCTCGAATAGGCAAAACAATTTTAAAAAAGAGGACTAAGGCTAGGTACAGTGGCTCATGCCTGTAATCCCAGCCCTCTGGGAGGCTGAGGCAGGATAATTGCTTCAGCCTAGAAGTTCAAGACAAACCTGGGCAACATAGTGAGACCTCATCTCTGCAAAAATTTTAAAAATTATCTGGGTGTGGTGTTATGGCATATTTCTGTACTCCCAACTCTTCAGTAGGGTTCTGACACAGGAGTTTCAAGCTGTGGTGAGTTCTGATCATGTCACTGCACTCCAGCCTCAGCATCAGAGTGAGACCCTGATTTGAAAAGAAATTACA
>NW_006956477.1:0-645 GCF_000164805.1 Carlito syrichta
AGCTAGGGCACCATCACAGGTGGTGGGGGTGGGGAGAACAACTGAGTGGAGAAAGTTTGCAAGAGAGTGGTTTACTTCCTTTCTTTCCTTTCTTCCTTTCTTCCTTCCTTCCATTCTTTCTTTCTTTCCTTCCTCCATTTCTTTCTTTCACTTTCTTTCACTCTTTCTCTCTCTCTCTCTCTCTCTCTCTCTCTCTTTTCTTTCTTTCTTTCTTTTCTTTCTTTCCTCACTAGGTTTCCCAGATGGCTCTCAAACCTCCCAACTTGGGTCATCCTCATGTCCTGGGCCTTCCAAACTGCTGCGATCACAGGTTTTCCATTTGGTCAACATCCTGGTCTTCCTTACAGTCTTGAAAATGGGCCAGAGGTGATTCCCCCCCAAGACTTGCCATCAACCAATGTTTTCTATGTTTTCCTTGGGTCAAGGTGTTGGCTTGCTATGGTGTCACAGACTCGAGTTCCCAGGTTCTGGCTGTCTTCCCTTCTCAGTCTCCCTGAGTGCTGAGGAGACAGGTGTGAGTCGCCCAGCCGTCCCACTGCACCAAATGTTTAGAGACTCATGCCCACCCTCCCTTTCACTGACGCTCCCCATGGAAAGGGCGAGTGGGTCATCCCAGGGAAACCAGGTAGGGTGAAGGGTGGTCCC
>NW_006956478.1:0-718 GCF_000164805.1 Carlito syrichta
AAAAGAATAAGAGTTTCGAAGCTGGATGTATCTAATGAGAGTCCTAATATACAGGAAAATACACAGCCCCTTGCCAAGGAAGAAAAAGAATCGGGGTTATAGCAGTCCTCAGTCCTAAATATCAACAGACCATCTTCTGTGGGCTAAACAAGAATCAGGATTTTGAAGCTGGAACATAGGTAATAGCAGTCCTCAAATGCAGAATCTAATAATCTCTTCCTAAGGGGAACTAAGAAACCTCTTTTAAACGATTCCTCCGTCAAAATATCTACATGACATCATGATAATGGCAAAACAAGAATCAGGGTTTCCAAACAGGATTCTGGGGAAAAAGAGATCCCATATACAGGTCATTCCATGGCCCCTTGCTAAAGAAGAATAAGGAATCTGTGATACTCTAGTCCACAATCCGAAAAATTATCAGGGTGTCTAGCTGTGGTATAAACAAGAATCAAGGCTTCGATTTCATCTCATATTTCACAGAAATATGGGCATCTGCATTTTTGTACACAGAGTGTTGGAATCCACATGGACAGGGAAATTCAGGACAGCTTGCTGAGAACGGAAAGGGAATCAGGTTCTTGGAGTTCTCAATCGCCTAAGTCTACAAAGTCTTTTCATTATGTTTAATCAGCAATGTAGTCTTCTATGTCGCCATATTTTTGTTTTCGTTTTTGTTTTTTTTTGAGTTGGAGTCTCACTCTGTCGCCCAGACTGG
>NW_006956479.1:0-724 GCF_000164805.1 Carlito syrichta
CGGGTCCTCAATCCCAAAAAAACTTCAGGTCTTCTTTCTATGGGATAAACACGAATCATGATGTTTTCGAGCATGAATCTGGGAAATGGAATCCTTATTTATAGGCATCTACATGACCTTTTACTAAGAAAGAATAAGGAATCTGGGTTACACGAGTCCTCAATCCCCAAAATCTACAGAGCGTCTTGGAAAGAGCTAAAAAGAATAAGAGTTTCGAAGCTGGATGTATCTAATGAGAGTCCTAATATACAGGAAAATACACAGCCCCTTGCCAAGGAAGAAAAAGAATCGGGGTTATAGCAGTCCTCAGTCCTAAATATCAACAGACCATCTTCTGTGGGCTAAACAATAATCAGGGTGTAGAAGCTGGAACATAGGTAATAGCAGTCCTCAAATGCAGAATCTAATAATCTCTTCCTAAGGGGAACTAAGAAACCTCTTTTAAACGATTCCTCCGTCAAAATATCTACATGACATCATGATAATGGCAAAACAAGAATCAGGGTTTCCAAACAGGATTCTGGGGAAAAGGAGATCCCATATACAGGTCATTCCATGGCCCCTTGCTAAAGAAGAATAAGGAATCTGTGATACACTAGTACACAATCCGAAAAATTATCTGGGTGTCTAGCTGTGGTATAAACAAGAATCAAGGCTTCGATTTCATCTCATATTTCACAGAAATATGGGCATCTGCATTTTTGTACACAGAGTTTTGGAATTC
>NW_006956480.1:0-445 GCF_000164805.1 Carlito syrichta
AGATTTCTGAGATTGAGGACTAGTGTAACCCAGATTCCTTATTCTTTCTTAGCAAAAGGTCATGTAGTTGTCTGTAAATAAGGACTCCATTTTCCAGATTCATGCTACAAAACACCATGATTCATGTTTAGCCCATAGCAAGATGACCTTAAACTTTTTTGGGATTGAGGACGCGAGTAACGCAGATTCCTTATTCTTACTTAGCAAGAGGCAGTGAAATTTCCTTTATGTGAGTACTCCCATTACACAGATTCCTACTTAAAAACCTGATTCGTGGTTATGTGTTAGGAAGACGGCCTGTAGTTTTTGAGATTGAGGACTCACATAAGGAAGATTCATTATACTTCCTTAACAATATGACGTGTAGTTTCCTGTATATGACGACCCCCATTACCCAGCTCCCTGCTTCAATCTGCAGGATGCCGAGACAGTTCCTGGTGACAGA
>NW_006956481.1:0-6981 GCF_000164805.1 Carlito syrichta
TCCCTCGCTCTGCCTGTCTCTACAGAGGGGTCTGCAGTACCCTGGGTAAGATCCTAGCCACCCTGAAATGAGAAAAAAAGCTTACCTTTCCAGGGCCCCATGTTTGGGCACCAGGTGTGGGGGACCAGCCCCTGCAGAGAGATTTAGGGGGTCTCTTGGAAGGTGTGGCAGCATCAGCAATTATTCTGGAGAAAGAAAGAGAAGAGGGGGGGAAAGAAAGAGACTGGATTCCTGCTAAGGTGACCAGAAGCCGTTTATCGAATGCTATCCCAGGGCTTTTATCCCAAAACTCTGCAAAGTCATCATCACAGGAAACAAAGGTAGCATATGCCTTTCACATGAACAGGTCTAGCTGCACAAAGGATATCCCCTACTCTCAAGCAAATGTTCTTTCATACATAAGGAAGAACATGAGGAAGAACAACCACAAATTGTCTTTTTGTATGTTATGCTAACTTAATGTTCCTGAAACCAGTTTCTTATGTGTCCTTAATTGTGTTACAACTACATCATCTTGAATTGACATCACTCAATGTCTAAACCCAAAACCACCATAGTGAATTATTAACTTCCACTATTATGTACTAATTCAAACTAGTTTTTATTAAAACAATTGCTGCTATTGTTACACTCTCCTAGCACCAGCTGGCTTAATTAAAACTTCGCTGCCCCCCCCAATCAAACTGAACTAACCGTAATTCTATAATGAAATGATTACTTAAATTTTCTTAATCTATATAAACTATTTTCTAAAACCTATGTCCGTAAATTTCTAAAGGTCACATCAGAGAAACTGTGACCTGCACTAAGGCTCTTCAATGTGACTCAAAGTCAAACTTAAATTGTGATAAAGCAAAAGACCCTAAGCCATGGAGAATGGGAACAATAGACTCCTAGGTTTAGCTGTGTATGTTCTGGTCTCAGAGTTTTCTGTTAGAGCCAGGTGGAGCTTTTCTTGGTAGTTTGTGCCAAATGGAAAAGAAGGGAGGGAAAGGGTCAACAGCTCTGGAACACATCCTAGTGGTCTTGGGGTCAACGGCCCTTCCTGATCCCTAACTCTCAGTGTTCCTCCGTGGCTGGCTCCCAACACACAGTGTTTGGGTCACCTCCATTATAGGTGATCCTTTGATTGGGACTAGACTTTGAATGTTCCCTCGTCAACTTCCTCCAAAATGGGTGCTCCCATGGATAGGCTTTCTCAGTGATGTGTGTTCCAGTAACTTTTTCTCCTCCATAATTTGTGTCCCAGTGACTAGTACTCCTCTGTGATGTGTGCCCCTGTGATTGACTCTCCCCTGTCATAGATGTCCCAGTGACTGTTTTTCCTATGTGATAGATTACTCAGTGACTAAGCCTCCTCCATTATGGGTGCCCCAGTGACTGTTCCTTCTCTGTAATGTCTGCCCTACTGACTGGTCCTTCTAGGCGATAGTTGCCATGGTGACTATCTCTCATTCCTGATGGTTGTCCTAGTGAATCGCTCACCTCCAAAATTGATGTCTAGAGAGTACTAAACCTCTGTGATGAAGTACCAGTGTCTGACTCAGCTCCAAATTGGTGCCCCATGAACTTGTCCTATCTCTGATGGGTTTCCCAATAACTGGTTCTTCTCTGTGTTGTTTGCCCATGTGACTAGTTCTACTCTTTGATGGGTGACCCAGTGACTGGTATCCTCCAAATAGGTGCCCTAGTGTCTGGCCAAACTCTATTATAGGTTTCTCAGTGTCAGGTCCTTTGTGTTAGGTGCCCCAGTAAGTAAACCTCCTTTGTGATGTGTAACACACTGTAATTGCTTCCTTTGTGATGGAAACAATGACTGGAGCCCCAGTAACTGAACCCCTTCTAATGGATGCCTACTGACTGATCCTCCTCTGTGATGGGTACCTCTGTGACTGACTTTGTCTTTTATGTGTGCCTCAGTAATTTTCTCTCCTTTGTGTTGGTTGCCCCAGTGACTGGATCTCCTCTGTGATGGTTGCCCATTGACTGGCTGACCTGTCTGATGGCTGCTTCCGTCAGTAGCTTTTTATTGTGATGGCTCTCTGGCGCTTGATGCTCCCCTATAATATGTGTTCCAGTAATTGTAATTCTTTTGTGATGGGTGACCAAGTGACCAGCACTTATTTGTGATGGATACCCCAGGGATTGTTGCTAATCCATAATGAATGCCTTAATGACTAGCCCTCCTTTATGATAGGTTCCCCCATTTCTTACTCTCCCCTATGATGTAATGCCCAAAGACTGACTTTCCTCTGTGATGCTGCACCTGTGACTGAGGCTTTGATATCAGTGCCACAGTGAATGTTCCTCATCCATCATGGTTACCTCCAGTGACTGGCCCTCCTCTATGTTAGGTGACCCAGTTAATGGGCCTCTTGAATAATGGGTGCCCCGTGATTGGTCATCCTTTGTGATAGGTGTCCATATTACAGACCCTTCTGTGTGTTGCATACTGCAGTACTGATCCTTCTCTGCAGTGAGATTCCCAGTGGCTGACTTCTCTCCATGATTGGTAATACAGTTACTGATCTTTGTCCGTGATGTGTGCCATAGTGACAAGCCCACTTCTGTGAAGGATGTCCCTATGATTAAGTCTCTTTTGATTCATTCTTTTGTAACAGGTCCTCCTCTGTGATGACTGCCACAGTGACTGGCTTTGCCCTGATTAGTGTTCCCATTTGTGATGTGTACCATAGTGACAGGTCCTCCTGTGTGATGAATGCCTCAGTGACTGGCCTTCAGAGGTGATGTTGTCCCCATGACTTGCCATCCTCCAACATTAGTGCCCCAGTGACTAGTTCACTGCTGTGATAGTTATTAGTGTTTCTCCTTTCTCCGAATTGGTGTCTCAGTGACTTTTCCTCCTCTGTGATGGGTATCCAAGTGACTTGCCTTCCTCCATTATGGGTTCCACAGTGACAGTGCCTTCTCTGTGATTGGTGCCCAGTAACTGGTATTCCCCAGTAATTGTTGCCCCAGTGACAAGCCTTCTTCTGTCATAGTTGTCCCACTGGTTGGGTCTCCTCCATATTGCATGCCCCATCACTGGCACCAAGTGACTGGACGTCTGTATTCAGTTTCCCAGGTCTGACCCTCTTCCGTTATTGGTGTAGCAATGATGGGTCTCCTTTTAGGTTGGTGCCTTACATTCCAGTCCTTTCCCATAATGGTTACTCCATTGAAAAGTCCCTCTCTGTTTTGATTATCACCCTTACTGGCCCTCATTCTTAATGGGTGTCTCAGTGACTCGCCCTCCTTTGTGACAGATTCATCTCCATAACATATGTCCCAGTGATTGGGTCTCCTGTGTGATTTGTGCCCCAAAGATTTGTTTTCATATCTAATGGGTGACCCATGACTAACCCCCCTCCGTGATGGGTGTCACAGAGACTTGTCCTTATTGCTAATGGGTGTCACAGTGACTGACCCTCATCCATAATGTGTGCACCAGTGACAGGACTGTTCCTGTGATTGATGTCTCAGTGACTTGCCATCCCTTATAATTAATGCCCCAGTGAGTTTTCTTCCTATGTGATGGGTGTCACAGTCACTGGACCTCTTCCAAAAGAGGAGTCCCAGAGACTAGAACTCCTCTATTATTGGTGCCACAGTGTCTGGTCATACATTTTGATGAAGACTACAGTGACAAATCCTCTTCTGTGATGGGTGTCCTTGTATCTGGGCCTCCTCCAAAATGTATGCTCCAGTGACTAATCTGCTCAGTGATGAGTGGCTCAGGTCCTTGACAGCATCAAAAATGGGAGACTAGACCCTAGACCTCTTCTGTGATGAGTGTCCAAAAAGCTTGATCCTCCTCCATAATAGGTGCTCCGTTGACTGATTCTACTCTGAATGGAGCCACAGTAACTGGGCCTCTACCAAATGGGGTGTTACAGTGACTAATAATTCTCTATGGTGGGTGTTCCGGTAACTGGGTCTCCTATATAATTGGTGTCATATTATTGGTGCCATACTATTGGAGATATATTATTGAAGATTGACACTTTCTGACACACTTATCACAGGAGATGGTTACCCACTGGGACACATGTCAGAGAAGAGTCAGTCACTGTGGCAACCATCACAGAGTAGAGTGGGTCCCTGGGTTACCTATGACAGAGGAGAACAAGTTGCTGGTGTACAAATCACAAAGGATAGTCAATCACTGAAACATACATCACTGAGGAGGGTCAGCTTCTGGAGCACAATTAGCAGGGCTCAGTCATGGGGGTTTGATCATAGAAGGCCAGTAACTGGAGCAGCCACCACTGATGAGATACACTCATAGAAGCATCCAAAAGAGAGGAGGGCCATTCAATGAGACACACTTTAAGAGAAGGCACAATCACTGGAGGACCCATCAGGAGGTGGCACAGTCACTGGGGCACCCATCACAGAGGAGAGCTAGTCACTTCATTGCACATCAGATCATAGAAACATCACTCAAGAAACTAATTCTTTTGAGCACCCATTAGACAGGGGAGCCAGTCAGTGGGACAAAAATAACAAAGGAGTCAGACACTGGAGAACCCATCAGAGAGGAGAGTCAGTAAGTCACCCATCACAAAGGATAACCAGTCACTGAAGCATACATTACAGATAGACCCAGTCACTGAGGAAATTATTAAAGAGGAGAGCAAGTTGCTGGGCACTATTAGGAGGACAAAGTCATGGATCTTAAATCACAGAGGAGAGCCAATAACTGGGTCACCCATCACAGAGAAGGCAAAGTCAGTGTTGTACTCATCACAGAAAAGGACTAGTCACTGGGGCACCTATTGCAAAGGAGTCACACTCATTGAGGTACCTGTCACAGAAGAGGACCATTCAGTGGGCACACATTAGGAAGAGGCACAGTCACTGGGTCACCTTTCAAAAAGGAAGACTAGTCCTTTGAGTATGCATCACAGAGGAGAGGAAGTCACTGAGGAACTCATCACAGAGGGCTATTTACTTAGGCACCCATACATGAGGGGGTCCAGACATTGGGTGCCCATCTTAAGGAAGGTAAATAACTGGTCACTAATCAGAGTGGGGCCAATCAACGGCACACTCATCACAAAAGATTCCCAGTAACTGAGGCACCCATCACACAGGGAGCCAAGTCACTGGGGAACTCATAACAGAGGCCAGATCATCACTTAGGCACCCATCACAAAGGATGACTAGCCACTGAGCCATCCATCAGAGAAGATGGATAGACACTGAGTCAATCATAATAGAGGAAGACCAGTAACTTGGCCACCCATTATGGAGTAGGAAAATACCTGGAGAATCAATTACAGAGGAGGATCAGTCACTAGGACACACATCACGGAAGAGGGTGAATCATTAGTATATCCATTTTGAACGAGGAACAGTCACTGAAACACATGTCACAAAAGAGAGTAAATCAATAGGAACACATCACAGATGAGGGCCAATCAGTGAGATACCCAGCACTGAGGAGGTCCAGTCTCTGGTACACTAATTAACAGGGACTGAGTCAATGGGCACTAATCACAGAGGAGGGCTAATAAGGGGGAGCCTTCCCAGAGAAGGTAAAATCAGTGTGGTTCCTATGACATAGCAGGATTATTCACTGAGGCAATTTTCCCAGAGGAGGGACAGGCACTGGGAAACTAAGATTAGAGGATGACCACTCATTAGGGTCTCTATCACAGAGGAGAGGCAGTCAATTGGACACCAACTAGGCAGGATACCCAGTAACTGGAACGTTTATCACAGAGTTGGTCTAGTGATTTTAGCGCCCAACTTGAAGAAGGGCCAGTCACTGAGTCATCAGTCACAGTGGAGGCTCAGCTAATGAAACACCATTTCTGCAGGAGACCCAGGTACCGGAACTCCATCGCAGTAGGGTTAGTCATTGGAGTACTTAATGTGGAGGTAGACCAATCACTGGGGCACCAATTACAGAGGAGTGCCAGTTACAGGGGTACCCATTATAAATTGAGCAACCATTACAGAGGAGGTCCAATCACTGAAGCACCCATTTGGAGGAGGCCCAGTTACTAGGACGGTCATCTTGGAAGAGTATTTGTCAATGCTGCACCCATCACAGAGGATGACCAGTAATTGAGGCACCAATCATAGAAGGCCCAGTCACTTGGGGCACCCCTTATGGTGGAGGCATATTCACTGGGACACCCATAACAGAGGTGTCACCATCACCTGAGTACCTATTATGGAGGAGCTCCAGAAACTAGAGCACCTATCTCAGGGCTAGTACTGGGGCACATATTTTGTTGAAGATCCAGTTACTAGAAAACCCATAATAGAAAAGGACTACTAACTGTGGCATGCATTACAGAGGATGGTCAGTCATTGGGGCAAAAATCTGAGAGATAATCTAGTCACTGATGCTACCATATCAGAGAATCAGTCATTTGGGCACCCTTTAGAAGGAGACCCAGTCACTGGCGCATCTATCCCAGAGGTGGATTAGTTCCTGAGACACTCATCACAAAGGAGGGCTAGTAATTAGGGCACCAATCCCTCAAAACGTCCAGGCACTTAGACAGCCATCCGAGATAAGGTCCAGATAATTGGGCACCCATTTGAAATAGAGTCAATCACAGGAACACTGATCACAGATGAGAGCCAGACCAGAGGAGTCTTTGTAACTGGGGTACCCATTGTGGAGGAGGTTTAGTCACTGGGGCACCCATCACGGATGAGGGCTAGATGTTGAGGAAACCATTACAGATAAGGTCCAGTAACTGGAGCACCCACTATTAAGGGAAGCTAATCACTGGGACACCCATCACAGAAGAGGGCCAGTACTAAAGTACCCTTCAGAGAGGAAGTTGAGGCACTGAGGTACCCATTTTGGAGAAGCACCTGTCATTGGGACACACATCACAGATGTGGGATAGTCACAGAGGCTTCCATTATGGAGAAAACCTGGTAACTGGGACTCCTATAATTATGAAGGATGAAAAGCCACTAGGGAAAACATCACAGAAGAAAATTAATCATTGG
>NW_006956482.1:0-738 GCF_000164805.1 Carlito syrichta
ATACTTTTGCAATGGGTGGATACTTCTTTCATTTCTGTGCTTATAACTTTCTTAAGAATCTTCTGAAGGGCGGTCTGGGGTTTGAATATTATCTTAGAGATTGTGTGCTTTGGGAGGATTTTAATTCACCTTCATTGGTGATGCTTAGTGAGGTACAAAATTCTTGGCTAGAATTGCTTTTCCATAGAAATGTTAAAGATATGACTTCAGTCTCTTCTGGTTTGTAAGCTTTCTGCTGAGAGGCCTACTGTTATTCTAATGGGTCTTCCTTGGTAGATGGTCACGCCATCTTTTCAGATACCTTTAGTAGTTTTTTTAATACCTTGGTGTGTCAGATTATTATGTGCTTTGGGGATGGTATCCTTGTGTAATGCCTCACAGTAGTCCTCTGAATCTCTTGTGTCTGCATGGTTGCAAGATAGAGAAAGTTTGATTTGATGACCTCTTGGAAGTCTTGCTCTAAGATGTTAGCAGCTTCCTGTTCTCTTCCAGGTTTGACAATCAATCATAGATTTCATCTCTTAACATAACCCTGAACACTTTGCATGTTTTACTCTTTTTTCTGGTCTTTTTTATATGTTTCTGTCAGACCGGATTAGTTCATTAATTACATCCACAAGCTCTGAGATTATCTCTTCTGCCTAAGCTGTTAAGGCTTACTAGTGTATTTGGTAATTACAGAAGATGATTGGCCAGAGATGAGTGAGTTTATTTATAGACTCTTGATTTTGGACATTC
>NW_006956483.1:0-729 GCF_000164805.1 Carlito syrichta
AAGAAAGTACAAAGCATACCAAAGGCAAAAAACACAATTTGAAGAGACAAAGCAAGCATCAGAACCAAACATGACAGGGATGTTGAAATTATCAGACTATTAAAACTAGAATACTATGGGCTCTAATGGATAAAGTTGATAACTTTCAGGAACAGGTGGGAAATGTAAACAGAGGGATAAAAAATTCTATGAAAAAATAATCAAACAAGAAAAGAGCTAAAGATAAAAAATACTGTGACAGAAATAAAGAATACCTTTGATGAATTATTAGCAGATTGGACATGGTTGGGGAAAGACTCTCTAAGCTTGAGGATATGCCAACAGAATCTATGAAAACTGAAAAGAAATGAGAAGACTGAAAAAAACAAAAGCAGAATGTCCCAGGACAGTGAAAGCAACCACAAAATGTATAACATATGCATAATTAGAATATCAGGAGAATCATGAGAGAAAGGAACACAATAAATCTTTAAAACAATAATAACTGAGTATTTATCCCAAATTGTCAGACATCAAACCAAGATCCTGGAAGCTCGGAGAACACAGAACAGCATAAATGTCAAATAACAGCAACAATAAACTACATCTAGGATATCTCTTTCAAACTTCAGAAAATTAAAGATAAAGAAAAAATTCTGAAAGATGCCAGAGGAAAGATGGGAAAACACTTTACCTATAGAAGACAATGATAAGAGTTACATTTGACTTCTCTCCAGAAATGATGCAAGT
>NW_006956484.1:0-6324 GCF_000164805.1 Carlito syrichta
TGTTAAAACAGCTAACTATTCTGCCAATTCGTCAACCAAGTTAAGTCACCTAGCTAACTCATTAAACTACTAGTTAAGTCATATAGTTAACTCAATTACCAACTAGTTAAAAGAGGTAGCTAACTCATTAACCAACTCGTTAAGTCAGCTATCTATCTCGTTAGCAAACTTGTTAAGTCAGCTAGCTAACCAGCTTGCTAGCTAGGTCAGCTAGCTAACTCAGCTAACTCACTATATAGCTAAATTTTTAAATCAGGTACTTAAGTCTGTTAACTAACTAGTCAGCTAATTAGTTATGAGAACTAGTTATTCAGCTAGATAAGTTGTTAACTAACTATTTTATTCAGGTAGCTAAGTCAACTAGATAACTAGTTAAGTCAACCAGTTAAGTCAACTACCTAAGTAGTTAACTCACTTACCTAATTAAGCTAGTTAAATCAACTTTCTAATTGAGTCACCTGGTTAAGACTTCTAGCTAGCTAGTTAGCTAACGGGGTAAGTCAGAAAGTTGATTCAGGTAGTTAGGTAGCTAACTAACTCATTAAGTCAGCTGGTTGAGTCAGCTAGCTAGCTTGTTATCAAACGGTTTGAGTCAGCTGGTTGAGTAGGCTAGCTATCTAGTTAGCTAACGAGTCAAGTCAGTTGCTTGAGCCACCTAGGAAGCTCGTTAGCTAACAACTTAAGTCAGAAGACTAAGTCAGCAAGATAGCACGTTTCATAACGAGTACGCTAACTAGTTAGCTGGCTGGTTAAGTCAGCTAGCTGGCTAGGCTGCTAACTATTTAAGTATGCTTGTTAGCTAGGTTGCGATCTAGTTAGCTAACTGTTTATATAAGCTGGCTAGTGAGGCAGCGATCTAGTTAGCTAACTATATAAGTCAGCTGTCTAGATAGTAGCTAGCTAGCTAATTCAGCTAATAAGTCAGCTGGCAAGGCAGCTGGCCACCTAGGTAGCGAGGTAGATAAGTCAGGTGGCTAGCCAGTTGGCTAGCTGTTTAATTCAGCTAGTTAAGAGAGCTGACTAGCCTACTGGCAAGGTAGGTAGCTAGCTAGTTAAGAAATCTAGTTAGTTAACTAGCTAGGTAACTCTAGCCAGCTGGCTAACTAGCTAGGTAACTGTCTAGCCAGCTGACTTAACTAGCTAACTACCCAGAGAGGCAACTGGCTAGACAGCTGATATAGCTCGCTTCCCTAGCTAGCTAGTTAAGAAATCTAGATAGCTACCTGGCTAGCTAGTGATGTCTTCAAGTTAAGTCAGATGGCTATCCATCTGGCTAGCTGGTTAAGTCAGCTAGTTTAGTCAGCTGTCTAGTCCAGCTGGTTAGGTAGGTAGCTAGCTAGTTAAGTCAGCTGGCTAATCTGCTGTCTGGATAGGTAGGTAGCTAGTTAAGTGAGCTGGCAAGTTAGCTTGCTAGTGTAAGACAGCTAGGCAAGTCAATTTATTAGCCAGCTTGCTAGATAGGGAGCCACTTAGTTAAGTCAGCTGGCTACCCAGCTGACTAGCTGGTTAAGTCAGCTTGTTAAGTCAGGTGGAAGCCAGCTGGGTAGCTTGTTAAGTCAGCTCATTAAGTCAGGTTTCTCTCCAACTGGTTAGTTAGTTAAAAAGCTAGTTAAAGCAGATGGCTATCCGTCAGGCTAGCTTGTCATTTCAGCTAGTTAAGTTAGCTGGTTAGCTAGGAAACTAGCTATATAAGTCAGCTAGTTATGTCAGCTAGCTAGCTAGTTAAGTCAGCTAGTTAAGACAGCTGGGTAGTTAGATAGCTAACTACGTAGCCAGATAGTTAAGCCAGGTAGTTAAGCCAGCTTGCTAGCTAGGGAGCTAGCTAGTTAAGTCAGCTAGAGAAGTCAGCTTGCTAGCTTGTTCATTAAGCGAGCTATATCAGCTGGCTAGCCAGTTGCCTCTCTGGGTAGCTAGCTAGTTAAGTCAGCTGGCTAGACAGTTATCTAACTAGCTAAGTAACCAAGTTAAATCAGCTCATTAACCAGCTGGTTAGGTAGGTAGCTAGGTAGTTAAGTCAGCTGGCAAAACAGTGGGCTACGCAGATAGTTATCTAGTTAACTCAGCTGTCCATCCAGCTGTCTAGCTAGGTAGGTAGGCAGTTAGGTCAGCCTACTATCCAGCAGGCTAGCTACTTAAGTAACCTAGTTAAGTCAGTTGGCTAGCCAGCTGCCTATCTGGTTAGCTAACTACTTAAGTCAGCTGAATAGCCAGCTGGCAAGCAAATTAAGTCACATAGTTAAGTCAGCTCGCTAGCCAGCTTGTTAACTAGGAAGCTAGGTAATTAACTCAGCAGCCAAGCCAGCAGTATACATCGGTACTAGCTAATAAACTCAGCTGACTGGCCACCTGGCTATCTAGAGATGTCAGCTAGTTAAGACAGCTGACTAGCCAGCTGGCTAACTCGTTAGGTCAGCTAATTGAGTCAGCTGGCTAGCAAGCTGGCTAGCTGGATAAGTGAACTAGTAAATTCAAGTGGCAAGCCTACTGGCTAACTGGGTAGCTTCATATTTATTCACCTGGCTAGCCAGCTAGCTAGCTGGTTAAGTCAGCTAGTTAAGTCAACTGGCTAGACACCTGTCTACGTAGGTAGCTAGCTAATTAAGTCAGCTGGCTAACCGGCTGGTTAACTAGCTAAGTCAGCGTGTTAAGTGAGCTGGCTAGATGGCTTGCTAGCTAGGTGGCTTGCTAGTTAAGCCAGCTGGCTAGTAAGATGGTTATCTAATTAAGTCAGCTAGTTAAGTCAGCTGTTTAGCCAGCTGGATAGCTAGAATTCTGGCATGTTAAGAGGGCTGGTTAGCAGGCTGGTCAGTTAGGTGGCCAAATAATTAATCCAGCTCTCTAGGCAGCTGAACACCAGGTTCGCTGGCTAGTTTTGCCAGCTTTCTATCCCAGTGTCCAACCAGACGGCTGGCTGTTTAAGCCAGCTGGCTAGCCAGGTGGCCAGTCCCCCAGCTAGTTAACCAGCTGCCTAGCCAGCTAGAAAGCCAGGGAGCTAGCTATTTAAGACAGCTGGGTAGACGTCTAGCCAACAAGGTAGCTTGCAAGTTTAGTCAGCTGGCTGGCCAGGTAGTCAGCCATCTAGCTAGTCAACTAGTTAATTCAGCTAGCTATCCAGCTAGCTAGTTAAGTCAGCTAGCAAATCAGCAACCTATTCAGCTAGCTAGTTAAGTCAGCTAGCTACTCAGGTTCCTTGTCAAATAGCTAGTTAAATCAGGTAGCTAGTCAGCTAGCTAGTCAGCTAGATAATTAAGTCAGCTTGACAGCTAACTAGCCTGTTAGCTAGCTAGTTAAGTCAGTTTGCTAGACAGCTACATAGCTTGTAAGCTAGCTAGTTAAGTCAGCTAGGTAGCTAGCTAGTTAGTACGCTAGATAGCTAAATCAGCTAGTAAACCAGGTAGTTACTTGGTTAACTAGTCGGCTATCAAATCAGCTAGCTGGTCATTTAACTAGTGGGCTCACTCACTTTTCATCAGGTCAGCTAAATATTCGGCTCGCTCACCTGCCAACCGGTCAGCAAACTTGTCGACTTGCTCGCAGGTCAACAGGTCAGCGAACTAGATGGCATGCTCAACAGCTGACTAGTTAATTCAGCTCACAGGTTGGCTCACTCACTGGCCGAATAGTTATGGCAGCTCAAACATCTCCTCACTCACTGGCCGACTCGTTAAGTCGGCTGATTGTTCTGCTCACTCACTGGCTGACTAGTTAAGTCTGATTAGTCAGCTCACTCGCCAACCGACTAAATACAGCTGATCAGTCATCTCACACTCCGGATGACTAGTTAAGTCAGCTGATGATTTGACTCACCTACCACCTGACTAGTTAAGTCAGCTGACCAATCAACTCACTCGCCGGTAAACTAGTTAATTCAGATGTCCAGTTGGCTCACTCACCAGTTGACTAGTTAAGTCATCTAACCTGTTGACTCACTCAGTGACTGACTAGTTTAGTCAGCATACCAGTCAGCCTACTAACCGTCCAACTAGTTAAGTTAGCTAACCAATCAGCCGACTAGTGGGCCAACTTTTTAGTCAATAATTTGGTCAGCTAACTAGTCAGCAAACAAGTGAGGTCAGCTACCTAGTCGTCCAACTATTCGGATGACTAGTTAAGTCAGCAAATTAGTCAGGCAACTACTTAACAGAGCTAACTAGTGGGACAACTCGTCAGTCAACTAGTTAACCCAGTTAAATAATTGGTCGACTATTCGGCCAACATTTTATGCCAGAAAACAAGTCAGCCGAGTAGTCAGACAATGTATAAAACCAGCTAAATACTCGGCTGACTTGTCAGCCAGCAAGTTAAGTCACATAGTTAACTCTTTAGCCAACTAGTTAAGTCAACTAGTTATCTCGTTTGTCAACTAGTTAAAACAGTTAGCTAACTCATTAATCAACTTGTTAAGTCAGTTAACTATCTCGTTAGCCAACTAGTTAAGTCAGTTAGCTAAGTCAGCTAGCTAACAAGCTAGCTAGCTAAGTCAGCTAACAAAATAAGCTAGCTCACTTTTTAGCTAACTATTTAAGTCATCTACTTAAATCTGTTCATGACTAGTTAGCTAATTAAGTCAGCTTCTTATACAGCTATTTAAATAGTTAGCTAACTAGTCAACTCACATAGTTTAGTTTGCTAGCTAACTAGTTAAGTCTGCCAGGTAAGTCAGCTAGCTAAGTCAGTTTTCTAATTTTGTCAGCTGGTTAAGACAGCTAGCTAGATAGTTAACTAGTGGGTTAAGCTGGCAGGTTGAGTCAGATAGTTAGCTAGCTAACTAATGTAGTAAGTCAGCTGGTTGACTCTGCTACCTATTAAATAAGGAAATGGGTTTAGTCAGCTGGTCGAGAAGGCTAACTAGCTAGTTAGCTAACGAGTTAAGTCAGCTGGATGAGTAAGCTAGCTACCTAGTGAGCTAATGATTTAAGTCAGCTGGTTGTGTCAGCTAGCTAGCTAATGAGCTAATGTGTTAAGTTAATTAAACCACCTAGCTGGTACGTTAGATGAGTAAGCTAACTAGTTAGCTAGCTGGTTAAGTCACCTAGCTAGCTAGGCAGCTATTTAAGTCAGCTGACTAGCTAGGTAGCTAGCTAGTTAAATCAGCTGGTTAGCCAGCTGGCTTGCAAGGTAGTGAGCTAGTTAAGTCAGTTTGATAAACAGCTGGCAAGCTGGTTAATTCAGCTAGTTAAGAGAGCTGGCAAGTCAACTGACAAGGTAGGTAACTAACTAGTTAAGTCAGCTAGAGAGTTACCTGGCTAGCTAGTGATGTCAGTGAGTTAAGTCAGCTGGATATCCAACTGTCTAGCTGATTAATTCAGCTAGTTTAGTCAGCTGTCTGGCCACCTGGCTAATTAGGTAGCTAGCTAGATAAGTCAGCTTGCTAGCCAGGAGACTAGGAATTCAAGTCAGCTAGTTATGTCAGCTGATATGCCTGCTGGATAGGTAGGTAGCTAGCTAGCAAAATGAGCTGGCTACCCAGCTTGCTAGTTTAATTTAGCTTAAGTCAGCTGGCTAGCAAGCTGGCTAGATAGAGAGCCAGCTAGTTTAGTCAGCTGACTAGGCAACTGACTAGCTGTTTAAGTCATCTAGTTAAGTCAACTGGCAAACAGCTGGCTAGCTAGTTAAGACAGTTCATTAAGTCAGTTGGCTATCCAGCTGGTTAGCTAGTTAAAAAGCTAGTCAAGTCACATGGCTATCCATCTGGCTAGCTAGTTACTTCAGCTAGTTAAATCAGCTGGCTAGCTTGGAAGCTAGCTATATAAGTCAGCTAGTTATGTCAGCTATCTAGCTAGTTATGACAGCTAGTTTAGTCAGCTAGCTACCAAGATAGCTAGCTAGGTAGCTAGCTAGTTGAGCCAGCTTGTATAGTCATCTGGCTATCTAGGTAGCTAGCTGGTTAATTCAGCTAGTTAAATCAGCTTGCTAGTTAGTTAAGTCAGCGAGTTTACTCAGCTGGCTAACCAGCTGCCTAGCTGTGTAGCTAGCTCATTAAGTAAACTGTCTAGACAGTTAGCTAGCTGTTAAGTAACCTTGTTAAGTCAGCTCACCAGCATCTGGATAGCTAGGCAACGAGGTAGTTAAGTCAGCTGGTAAGACAGCAGGCCATGTAGGTAGCTATCTAGATAAGTGAGCTTGTTATCCAGCTGACTAGCTAGATTGCTAGGCAGTCAAGTCAGTCTGCTAGACAGCTGGCTACCTGATTAACTCAACTAGTTAGGTCAGATGGCTAGCCAGCTGGCTGGCTAGGTAGGAAGTTAGTTAAGTTAGCTGGCTATCTAGCTTGCTAGATAGTAACCTCCGCTAGATTATTCAGTTGGCTTCCCAGCTGGCTGG
>NW_006956485.1:0-494 GCF_000164805.1 Carlito syrichta
AGGATCGCCAAGCAATCCCAGAGGATCAAATGTAGGTGACCTGTGCTAGAACTTGGAATGTAACCACCAGGCATTTCCAGGAGGACTTCCCAGAGATATAGAAGGGTCTCATCCCAAAGAGGCTGGAGTGTACTGCCCAATTTCCAGGGACTGAATGAGGAGCTTCAAGTCCTGAGGCCAAATACAGATGCATTCATCCCTTTTAAGGGAATTGTAAGTGCCGGATACTCATTAATAAAAACCTTCCAGGCCAGGGTCGGTGACTCAGTCTGCAATCCCAGTTCTTTGGGAGGCCGAGGTGAGTGGATTGCCTGAGATCATGGGTTCGAGACCAGCCTGGGCAGCTTTGCGAGACCTCGTCTCTACAATAAATCAAAAATTGACTGGGCATGGTAGCGCGAGCCTGTAGTTTTGGGTACTTGGAAGGCTGAGGTGGCAGCATTGCTGAAGCCCAGCAGGTCGATGCTGGGATGGCTGTGAGTGTGCTGTGAGTG
>NW_006956486.1:0-4306 GCF_000164805.1 Carlito syrichta
CCGGAGCCCAGCAGGTCGAGGCTGCAGTGGCCGCTCCCGGCCAATGCACTCTAGTCTGGGCGACAGAGTGAGACTCCGACTCAAAAAAAAAAAAAAAAAGAGTCCTAGAACCTGCAAAAGAGCTCCTGCACTGGACAGAGGTCCTCGCACTTCATAAAGAGATCCTGCAATGAAGAAAGAGCCTTGCATCTAAGGGACAGCCAAGTCCCTGATGGAGAACTGTTGCATGTTAGGGAGAGTCTAATACCTGGGGGGAGAGCCCTGTACCTAAGAAAGAACCCCAGCAAAAAAAGGAAATTCCAGCATCTAATACAGAGCCCCTACACCTAAAAAAGACCTCCTGTGCTTGAGTAAGAGCTCTGAATCTGAGGAACTCCTCCTCACCAAAGGGAAGGTCTCTGCACCTAAGGACAAACCCAGCACCTGATAAAGAGCCCCTGCACTTGGGGGAGAGTGCTAAACCTTTCGAACGGCCTTTGCACCTGAGGAGTCCAAGTCCTTGGGGAAAAGGCCATGGACTTAGGAAAGAGGCCGTCAACCCAAGGGACAGCCCTACACCTGAGGGACATCTCTGGCACTTGAGTAACAGTGCTGAGTCTGAGGGAGAACTAATGCACCTCAGGGAAATACCCTTTACCTAAGACACAGCTCTTACACCTGAAGAATATCTCAGCAACTGATGGTCATCTACAACTTGAGGAGAACCTTGCACCTCATGGAAGACTGTCTGTGTCCAGAAGAGTCCCTGCCCTTGGAGAAGACCTCCTAAATATGCGGGAGTAGCCCATCCACCTCAGGGAGAGTACTTGCACCTAAGAACCTGGCACTAGGCAAAGAACCATGCACTAGAGAAAATGTCCTGTACCTGAGATAGAGCCCTGCGGCTGAAGAATCTAGAAGCATCTGCATCTGGAGGGAGGTAAGCCAGAATCCATGATGCCTCTGCTCTTGACCTGACAGCTGCAGGATCTCTCCATCAGGTGCAGGAGCTCATTTTCACAGGGAGAAGCTCTACATTAGGCATGGTAGCTCTGCTTTAGGCGCAAGAGTCCTACTTCAGGTGTGGGAGCCCTTTTTTCAGGTGTTGAGGCTTCACATCTGATGGAATCTAGAAGCTACTGAAGAGACCCTGTACCTGGAGGAGAGTCCTGCACCTGAAGAAGCATTCCTGTACATGAAAGAGAGTCGTTCTACCTGAGGATGCACTCCTGAATCTGAAGAACACCCACCTTATAAAGAGTCCCAGAAGCTGAGGAGCTCCTGCACCAGATGAAGACTCCACACATTTCAGGAATAGTCCCTGCAATGATAGTCCTTGTGAGACAGTCCAGTCTCAGATGGCTAAGTGTTGCCCATTAGGAGGGGATATAATACCTGGTAGACAGCCTTGCACCTAAAAAAAAAAAAAGAGCTCCTGCACCAGACAAAAGCCCAGCATCTAATAAAGAGCCTCTGAAAAAGAAAAAGATCTTCTGTACCTGAGTAAGAGCACAGAATCTGAGGGATTTCTCCTCACTTGATGGTGGGTCTGTGCAACTAAGGACAAGCCCAAAACCTGATGAAGAGCCCCTGCTCTTGGGGGAGAACACTGCACCTTTCCAACAGCCTTTGAACCTGGAGAGCCCCTGCTTCTGGGGAAGAGCCCCTGGACTTGGGAAGAGGCCCTCAACCTAAGGTACACACCAGCACCTGAGGAAGTACACCAGACGTATGATGGAGAGCCTATCCACCCGAGGGAGCACACGGCACACAAGAAAGAACCCTGCAACTGAGACAGAGCCCAGAACCTGACAACAAGTCCCTGAATCTGAGGGACAGCCCTACACTTGACCTGAAGGAGAGTCCCCACACCTGAGAAAAAGCTGATGCACCTGACAAAGAGCTCCTGCACATGACCAAGAGCTTCTGCTCTCCCTGTACCTAAGGAAAAGCCCCACTTCTGAAGGAGACTTCTTGAAACTGAGGAGAAGTTCCCACACCAGCAGAAGAACCACAGGACCTGAGGAAAAAGCACTGCACCAGAGGAAGAGCCACTATACCTAATGAAGGAACCCTGCACCTGAGAAAGAGCATGATACCTGAAGACAAACTCCTGCACCTGAGGGACAGCCCTAAACTGGAGGGAGAGCTACTGCCCCTGAGGGAGATCACAGCACTAGTGAAGAGCCCTTGCACCTAAGGAAGAGTCTTGCACTTGAGTCAAAGGGCTGAGCCTGAGGGATAGCCCTGCTCTTGCAGGACAGTCCCCACATATGACAGAGACTCCAGAAACTGCTGAAGAGCCCCTGCAGCTGAAGAAGTACCCCTGCACATGAAGGAAAGTTCCACCACATGAGGGAGCCACCCAGAATCTGAGGGAGAACACTCACATTATAAAGAGTTCCTGCACCTGAGGGAGAGTCCCCACACCTGATAAATAATCCCTGTGCTGAAGACATAGCCTTGTACCTGAGGGTAAGTCTCAGCACCTGAAGAAGATTGCCTGCACCAGAGAGAGAGCTCCTGCAACTGTGAGTGAAACCCTGGACTTAGGCGATGTCCTGCAACTGAAGGAGAGCCTCTGCTCCTTAGGGAGAGCACACATACATGATGAAGAACCCTTGCATGTAAGGGAGAGCCCTTCACCTGAAGGAGAGCCCTTCACCTGAAGGAGAGTCCATGCTGCTGGAGGAGAGCCCAGCATCTGAAGAAGGGACCCTGGACCTGGGAAAGAATCCCCGCATGTGAGAAAGAATCCAGCACCTGAGGAACAGCCCCTACACCTGAAGAAGAACCCCTACACTAGGAGAGCTCCTTTTTCTGAAAGAGAGCTGTACCTGGAGAAGTACTCCTGCACATGAGAAAGAGTCCCTCCACCTGATGGAGTGCCCCTGCATCTAAGGGAGAACTCTGCAACCCATGAAGAGTTCGTACACTGGAGGGATATACTTGTCCAAGCGAAAGGCATGCACCAGAAGCAGAGCCCTGCACCTGAGATAGAGCCCTCACCTGATCAAGAGTTTTGCACCTGAAGTAGAGCCTTGCACCCTAAAGAGACTCCTGCAACTGAGGGAGAGCCACTGAACTTAGGGAGAGACCCAGCTCCTAAGGAGATTTTCCTGCACCTAAGGACCCTGACCCCGAGCAAGAGCCCTACACCTGAGAAAGAGCCCAGCCCTTGAGACAAGTCCCTGCACCTTAGGGAGAGCCCAAAATCAGGAGAACCCTACACCTGAATAAATGCCCAGCACTTAATGAAGAGCCCCTGCACATGAGGAAGATCTCCAGCACCTGAGTAATAGTGCTGAATCTGAGGGACAACTACTGAACCTCAGGGGGGATTCCCATTACCCAAGGGAGAGCCGCTGAGCCTAACGAAGAGCCAAGCACCTGAAGAGGAGCCCCTGCACTTGGGGAAATACTCCTGAACATGGGAAAGAACCTAAGCGACAGTCCTGCATCTGAAGAAGTGCCCTGGCACATGACGGAATGCCTCTACACTGAGGGAGTGGCCCTACACCTGAGAAATAGCCATGCACGTGAGAAAGATTCCTATACCTGATACAGAGCTGTGCAACTGAGAAAGAGCCTAGAACCTGATGAAGAACCATTCACCTGGGAAAAAGCCCTACAGCTAAAGAAGAATTCCTGCACTAAAGGAGAGCCCTTGCACCTGAGAAAGTGTCCAGCACATGAGGAAGAGCCCCTGCACCTGGAAAAGAGCCCTGTACCTGATAGAGAGCCCTTGCACTCAAGAGCCCCTTCACATGCGGTAGAGACTTGCACCTGAAGAAATGGCCCCACATATAAGGGAGACACCTATACCTGAGGGAGCCCCCCTGAATCTGAGGAAGAACCTGCCAGCTTATGAAGAATTCTGAACCTCAGG
Organism: Carlito syrichta; assembly: GCF_000164805.1. NCBI lineage: Eukaryota > Metazoa > Chordata > Mammalia > Primates > Tarsiidae > Carlito > Carlito syrichta. The sequence continues at coordinate 3,869 of NW_006956486.1, forward strand.
GAGAGTCTTGTACCTGGGGGAGAGCCCCCACATTGAAGAAAGAGGCTTCCACCTGAGGGAGAATCCCTGCACTTAAGAAAGCTCTGCAGCTAAGGAAAAGCGCTAAACTTGAGGGAGAGCCCCTGTACCTAAGGGAGACCCCTACACCTGACAAAGAACCATGCCCCTGAGAAAGAGTCCTGTACCTGAGATGAAGCCCTGCAACCAAGAAAACATCAAGAACCCTTGCACCGGGAGCAGAGACCTACATCTGAAGAAGTGCTCCTGCACATGAGGGACAGGTCCACCAACTGAGATAGTGCCCCTGAATCTGAAAGAGAACCCTGTACTTTATGAATAGTCCCTGCACTGGAAGGAGAGCCCAGCACATGATGAAGAGCCCCTGTACTTAAGGGAGAGTCCTGCACCTGAAGAAGAGCCCTTGCTGCTGCTCAGAGA
>NW_006956487.1:0-412 GCF_000164805.1 Carlito syrichta
CGAGCCAACCCTCAGTCCTTCATTGAAAATCAACAATAAGTCCTGTCACAGCGGCTCATGACTGGAATCTCTGCACTCTGTGAGCCCGATCCCAGAAACCCAAGCCCCACCTGTACCATACAGGGAGACTCCGTCTCCACACCCATTCAAACAGGTTGTCTGGGATCGAAGTGCCCGTCATCCTGGCCACTCCGGAGGCTGAGGCAGGAGGATTGTCAGAGCCCATGATTTCAAGGCTGGCCGTGAGCGATGGCCATTTCCCCGGGACCCAGCTTCAGACTCAGGGCCAACCCTGTATCCAAAATCTTCAGAATCGTACACAGATTATCATCTGCGCATGGTCTGTTCACAGGGCGACTGGTTTTAGAGCCAGGAAAAATGGGATAGGGGAGGAAAAAATGTCTCTGGGCGA
>NW_006956488.1:0-601 GCF_000164805.1 Carlito syrichta
AAAGAAAGAAAGAAAGAAAGAAATCCGTTCTCCTTCAAACGTTCTGCCCTCAATCCTCCCCCCGATGACCCCCACTTATGAGGGTCCCCAAAGCTTGGCATCTTCCAGCCCTAAGCCCCCCAATGGCTGCCCCCGCTTTGGTTCAGGAGTTCCTGAGGCTCCATGGCTGCGTACATGTGAACTCTCCTCTCTGAGGTGAGCAATGTTCCCCAGGCAGGCCAACCCTCTGACTCAGCAACAAGGACCTTCCACCAAGAAAGACAAGGGACACATCCCTCGCCCAGAGACATTTCTTCCTCCCCTATCCCATTTTTCCTGGCTCTAAAACCAGTCGACCTGTGAACACACCATGCACAGATGATAATCTGTGTACGATTCTGAAGATTTTGGATACAGGGTTTGGCCCTGAGTCTGAAGCTGGGTCCCGGGGAAATGGCCATCGCTCATGGCCAGCCTTGAAATCATGGGCTCTGACAATCCTCCTGCCTCAGCCTCCGGAGTGGCCGGAATGACAGGCACTTCGACCCCAGACAACATGTTTGAATGGGTGTGGAGACGGGGTCTCCCTGTGTGGTACAGGCGGGCCTTGGGTTTCTGGGAT
>NW_006956489.1:0-401 GCF_000164805.1 Carlito syrichta
CATGGGATGTGGTGGCCTCCATCCCTGGGTGTTCCTTTGTGTCTCCCCCACCGACAGAACATGTGAGTCCAGGCCAGGAAGCATGGGTAACAGCTGTCAGGAGTGGGCCCTCTGAGGCAAATATGGCAGACTTCCTGAGCACAGGGGTCAGAGACCAGCCCAGGCAAAGTGGTCCGACCTCGTCTCGGTGAGAGGTTCCCAAAACAAGTCAGGCGTGGTGGCTGCCGGAGTCCCAGGTACTTGGGGATTTGGTGGGAGGATCACCTGAGCCCCATAAGTCAAAGCTCCGGGAGTCACGATCATTCTGTTGCAACCCATCCCTACCAACGGAGACTCCATCAACAAAAAGATGCATCCCACGTGTGTTATGATGGGCGTCCACGATTTCTCAGGGAAAGGTC
>NW_006956490.1:0-367 GCF_000164805.1 Carlito syrichta
TAAAGCCACACTAGACAACAAAGGCCCTAGGTTCTGGCTTCTTCAAGCACGATTCCCCTCACATGTGAAGTTCAAACCTGCAAACCTCCAATCATTTCTCATGATGTAGCTAGCTTTGTTATACCCATCCTGTCCCATGCCGCTCCTCCAATAAGAACCTAGCACAGCCCCTTCCGACCCCTGCCAAGCCCATAAATACACCCCTGTACCTGCATAACTCTCTTGCTCCCTCTCTCTCTTGCTCTCTCTCTCCTGGCCACTTTCTCACTCGTTTTTTGTCTCTCTCTCTCACTCTCTCCCTCTCTCTCGCTCTCTCTCTGTCTCTCCCCCTCTCTTGCTTTTTCTCGGTTATAGACCCTCTCTGTAA
>NW_006956491.1:0-348 GCF_000164805.1 Carlito syrichta
AAACCAACTGTCTATCAGGGTAACTAGCTAGTTAAGTGAGCTGGTTAGCTAACTGGCTAGCAAGTTAAGTCACCTAGTTAAGTGAGCTCACCAGCCAGCCATTTATCTAGGCTGTGTGGTACTTAATTTAGCAGGCAACCCAGTGGGAACTGTAGGTAGGTAGCTAGTTAAGTCAGTCAATCTAGTTATGTCAGCTTCTTAAGTCGACTGGCGATATAACTGTCTAACAAGGAAGCTAGGTAGTTAAGTCTGTTGGCTAGCCAGCTAGCAACTTTGTTAAGTCAGATCGTAAGTCAGCTGGCTAGGCTACTGGCTAGCTAATTAGCTAGGCATAAAAGTCACCTGGCT
>NW_006956492.1:0-328 GCF_000164805.1 Carlito syrichta
AGACAATGGAGGGGAGGTGTCTGTAGTGGGATGTGCTTCATGTGCCAAACCCTGGTCTGAGTTCACTTGTAGGAAACCTACCTGATGCAGAGCATGTGAGACACTCAGAAGCATCCTTCTCCTGGTAAGTCTGAGGCAGAGGTATACCTTAGGAGGTAGGAACACGTAGATCTCCTCGTCCAGGGAAAACAAAGGGTGTTACTGAATGTCTCTGTTTCATTTTTTCTGTGTTCACCAGACTTTGTTGTGGGTCCTGTGTAGGTTTTCACCTTGTCTTGCATTCTAACCGTTACTGTTGCTTGATGCAAATGAACTCACAGGACCCAAG
>NW_006956493.1:0-312 GCF_000164805.1 Carlito syrichta
GACTTTTATTAAGAGTTTAATTCTCTCATGATTACTTTACATTGAAGTGTATGAAACCATTTTTTCATGGTTCAGAATATAATCTATTTTGGTACATATTTTGTATCACATGGAGTGTTCTAGAAGTATCAATTAATCATGTTGGTTGATAATGCTGTCCATATTCTTTCTTCTAAATCAGGAGTCCCCAACCCCTGGGCCAAGAACTGGTACCAGTCTATGGCCTGTTAGAAGCCAGTTTGCAAAGCAGGAGGCGAGCAGCAGACAGAAGCTTCATCTGTATTTACAGCCACTCCCCATCACTGGCATTGC
>NW_006956494.1:0-589 GCF_000164805.1 Carlito syrichta
TTAGCATCATGCTGTTTAGTGTCCATGTCTTTATAGGTTTTGGGGGGACCTTGTTGGTGTCAATGTTTATTTTTATTCCACTGTGGTCCAAGAAGGTGCATGGTAGAATTTCGGTTCCTTTAAATTTGCTTATGCTTAATTTATGTCCAATTATGTGGTCGATCATAGAATATGTTCCATGCGGTGATAAGTAGACTGTGTATTCTGTGGTCTTTGGATGGAGTTTTTGTAGGTATCAATTAAGTCCATTTGTCCAGAGTTTCATTGAGGTTCCAGATCTCCTTGCTGATTTTTTGTCCTGATGATCTGTCTAGGGTTGTGAGTAGGGTATTAAAGCCCCCAGTTATGATGGTGTTAGAGTCAACATCTTTCTTTAGTTTTCCTAGAAGTTGCTTTATGAATGTTGGTGAACCTATATGGATGTTGGTGCATATATGTTTAGGATAGATATTTCTTGTTGATGGAGTAACCTTTTATCATTATGTAGTAGCCCTCTGTATCTTTTTTAATTTTTGATAGCTTAAATGGCATTTTGTCTGAAATTAGAATCGTGACTCCTCCTTTCTTTTGTGTTCCATTCACCTGAAAA
>NW_006956494.1:609-1081 GCF_000164805.1 Carlito syrichta
TTTATTCTTTTCCCTGTACTCTTAAGAAGAACATTGCTCTTTTTTCCTTTTCTTCTGTGTTTAGTACTTTCTTAAGTGTTTCATGTAGAGGTGGTTTGGTGGCAGCATAAGTTCTTAGGGATTGGATATCTGGGAAAGATTTTAATTCTCCCTCACTGATGAAGCTTAGCTTGCTGGGTAGGTTATTCTTGGTTGAAATTGTTTATCTTTTAGGACTTTGAAGATAGGGCTCCAAGCTCTCCTAGACTGCAGGGTTTCTGTAGATAAATCTGCTGCTATTCTGATTGGTTTTCCATGGTAGGTGATCTGGCCTTTTTCTCTTGCTGCCTTTAGGATTTTTTTTATGCCTACTTTGTTTAGGCAAATTATATGTGTCTAGGAGTTGGTCTTCTCATTTGCTGTCTTGCAGGGTTTCTCTGAATCTCTTGTGTTTGAATTTTTGCATCACTGATTAGATAAGGGAAGTTTTCTT
>NW_006956494.1:1486-14889 GCF_000164805.1 Carlito syrichta
TGAGATTCTTTCTTCTGCTTGGGTAATTCTGCTATCCATGCATATCAGTTTGTTATTTATTTCATTCACAGTATTCTTTATTACTGTTATCTCAGATATCAGCTCCTTCCTAGTTTCTTCTTGTGTCTCCTCAATTCTTTTTTAATCTCTCCATTAATGTCTTAATATCTAGGTTTGTAGTTTGAGACCCTTCATTCTGGGGGCTCTTCATTATTTGCATTCTGAAGTCAGTTTTCTCAGTGTCTGCCCTCCCAGGGGTCTGGGAGAGACCTATACTCTTCTTTTGGTTTTTCTTCTTTTGTGTAGATTTTTCTCTCTCCCCCCCTTTCCCTCCCCTTCTTTAATTCTGTTTTTGAGGGAAGGTGGGTTTGCTTTTATTTCTCTTCTGCAATATCCTGTTCTTCCTTATGAGGGTCTTCTGGCTTTGTTCACTTTTCAGGTTGGAGCATAGGCTGCAATCTGTACTTTTTGCAGTTTTGAAGTTTAATTGAGAGGGAAGCTGTGGTTCAGAATGTATATGCTGATTCTAGAATCCACAAACAGGTGTATGAGCACACTGGAACCTATTTCCCTCTGCCTTACAATCTGTCCATTCAGCAGTATGTAGACTTGGTACCTAGATTAAAAAGGGAGGCATAAAAGATGAAAATAATGGAGGATGTGGGGGTCAATAGGGAGTCAGAAAGAGAGAAGAATGAGAGGGAAAACAGATATACATGCCAACTATCAGGTGAGAAAGAGACACAAGGCTGGGAAGAAGTGAAGAAAGACACATAAGAAAGATTCCCTTAAGAGTACTGGTAGCTACCCAGAGACAGGCCAATAAAATCAAGAAACAGTGTAAGTCAGAAGGTAAACAACAAACAAGATCAAAACCAACAGTTACAATGATAAAATCATAAGTCAAAATAAGCAATCAGACTAAAGTCACTTCTCTGATCTCCAATTCTGGCCTCTCCCCTTTTTTTTTCATTGCAGCATAGGGGTGGGGCTTTTTCTCCTGTCTTGACCTAGGAACTGAGGTAAAGTTTGTTTTATAGATGGGCAGGGCAATGGAAGTCTCTGCCTGGAGAATGGTGAGACAGTTTATGCAGATCTGTTTTTCTCTGCTTTTCTGGGTCTCCCAGCTTGGGGTCTCACACTGAGTGCCTCAGCCTGGGTGGGCCCAGAGTTCCAGAACTCCAAAGCTCTAAAGGGCAAGTGGTGAGGGGTGAGAGTGGCCCTGGACCCCCCACAAGGTACTTCAGCCAGGAATGGGACTGGTGTCTCTGAGGGGTGGGCGCCCAGAGCCTCCCTGAGTGACTGGCGGCTTGGTGCCAGGTGCCAGACTAGAGACGATATAGCCAGGGAGGGAGCTGGGAGGGGGCCGGGACCCAAGACTCCCACACATGCAGTGGAACAGCAGCAGCAGGGGGCCGCAATATCTGGCCCTGCGTGGGACCGAAGGTCCCTGGGCCTCACACCAGCATGGTTGGTGGTGGGCTGGGGGATGGGGAAAGAGAGGTAAGAGTTTTTTGGGAACTCACATTCAGAGAATCTCACAAGTTCACCTATGCTGTCATTATCTTGTTCCTGTCCTTATTTCTTATTTCTAACCTGCTAAGCTGGTTGAAACTTTCAGTACAATTTATTTTGAAGCAATGATAGTGGACACCATTTTCTGGTTCTTGACATAAATTGGAATACTCCTAATGACACATATGAAGTTTAGTTTTGATAATTAGTAAATAAATATGGTGTTCTAGTCTTGATATTTGATATATGTTATTTCTTTTTTATTTCTATTTTTCTGTGAGTCTTTATTTTGAATAGCTGTGAGAAATTTTATCAGATGCCTCTTCTACTAGATGTAGTTACTTTATTCCTTTGTATCTTTTAGCTAATTATTTTAACATTTTCTAATGTAAAAAAATCCTTATATTATTGGTACAAATCCAATTTGCTCAAGATGTTTATTATAAAGTATTTTTATATAAACACTCTATAAAATAGAATGCTTGATTTTGTTTCCTAATATTTGTGAGAAAATGAAATGCATTTCTCATAAATATTTTTCTTGTGTTCTTTTTTATTTTTGGTATCAGAATTATACTCTATCATAAAATGAGTTGGGAATAATTCTCACTTTTTATTCTCAGGAAGAATTTACTTAAGATAATCTCTTCTGTGGAAGTCATCTATTAAAGCATCCAGGTCTGACTCTCGGTTAAAGAAGATAGGTTGAGGATGTATATTTGTCTTGGCTCCCTCCCAGAATGAAGGGATTTATAAAGTTGAAAGCTATATTGACAAGTGATAACTGCCATAGGAGAACTGAGCAAGTGAATCTTAAGTAGACTGCAAAAGACAAGACGAAGCATAATTGCCACCATAGGCATAAAACACACCACAGGTACACCTAGAAGTAGGGGCGAAGGTAGAACTGAAGACAGGTGAAAAAAACAGAACTAAAAATAGGTACTAAATGATTAGGAAAAGTTAAATTGCAAAATATTTCTTCCATGCCAACAGAAGACTGGAAATTTATTCTTTTTTTTTTTTCTTTTTTGGCATGAGTTGACTTTTAATTTGTCCTAAAGTCACTGAAGCAAAAACCATGATAAAACATTATTTTCTTTACAACCCCCTCAATGCCAAAAAAAAAAAAAACTGTAGGGAAAAACGTTTTTATATATGGGATAAAACAATATAAATTCAAACTTACAGATAAAGGTTAGCTCTATCACTCATCTCCTTAAAAAGTTTATATGAATAGCCAGTCAAAACTAACAGAGTATCACCTTGAAATGTTATCTATACGAATTTCCAAGTAGACCACAGGACTGTACACTGTCTTGGAATGTCCTCAGAAGACTCTGTCATTGAGCAGGTAACAGAGTAAAAACCCAGAGTCCTTTCTTTCAAATGGAAGAGGGAAAGACAGAGGGACAGAAGCTATTCAAACTTGGAAATTTATTCTTTAAAAAGAATAAAGTCAAAGGTGGGGAACTATACAAAATATGGAGGCATTTAGCTGAAAAGTTATGTAAGAAATAAGGTAGCCACAGTCTTCTGTGGGAGCAGTTCTGAGAATATTAGCAGCAAAAATTCTTAACTCCAGGCAGAAGACTGATTACAAGAGACTTGTTTATAACATTACCAAATAAAATTCTTCAGATAAAGAATAACTTTTTTTAGTATACGTATGTCCCCATGTAATAATTAGATCATATGTATACTTTTAAAAAATCTCTTTGCTTTTCTGAAAATAAAATTTAATTGGACAATCTATATTTTATTTGCTAAATATGGCAACCCTACTTGGTTGCAGAATCTGACCAGTACATGGTAAAGTGCCTCAAGATATTGATGTTAGGTGTCCCCCAAACAGTCTATACTCAGTATGCCCCCATATACCAATATATGTAAAAAAAAAAAAAAAAAAAAAGCTTCCCATTAGCTTTTTAACATTCCACATCTTTGTTGGCATTCAATAAATATGACTCTCCTTATTCACCAATAGAAATTGTTAATACTTTGCTACAACCCACACTTCACTTGCTGGTTAGTATACACCCCATAGAGCATACCTCCAAATATCAATGTCTGAGTTCTTGTTTCTTCAACATGAAAATTCAGTACTTCCTACCTATAGAATTATTTTCTTGAAATCTAAGAAAGAAGAGCTGCTATGCAGTGACATCATGCTACTCTGTTGATTTTATTATTATTTAGCTCTTTATGGGTTGCTGCCAGCCCTGCTACTAACTGCCTTTTTTTCTTTTTTTGAGGTAAAAGTCACACAACATAAAATTAACCATTTTAAAGTGAACAATTCAGTGGCATTTAGTGCATTCACAATGTTGTACAATCACTGCCTCTATCTAATTCTAATTTTGGGTCAAAACTCCTTTAATAATTAATTATGCTGTCCTAGCAGTTTCAGCTTTGGCAGCTGGCAACTCTTCCAACTGACTTCTGGACCCCTCTGACACTCTCCCATCAATGTTGGTTTTTTTTTTTTTTCAGTTCTACTTCTGATTGGCATTGGAGTTGTTCTTAGCTATTATTATCATGAATAGTGCTGCTAGGAATATTTTTGTACATTACAAAAATGTGACACTAGATAGACCCTGGAAAGAACACTCATTTACAGTATGAGCACTCAGCTAAGAGGGCGAGCTCTATCTCGCTCAGCCTTATCTGGGAACATGCCCACAAAGTATAGCAAACTTGTTGCCACTCTGCGTTGGCCTGCAAGGGACCACAGAAGCAAATAAGTGAATTTGCAAATACAGAATCCACAAATAATAAGGATCAACTATACTTGATAAATATCTATTTTTTCCCAACAAATCATTTAAAAAATAGTGAACTACTTCCTTTGTATCCCTAGTATCCTGCATGGGGCTACACGTTTAGCAGAAAGGTTCTCCATAAAAATGTGTTAAGCAAATGTATTAAAGAAATCCCCTAGTGTAATTCTTATGCAATGGATTGAAACATTCAAATAGTGAATACTAAGTGAGGGTGAGTCATGTATTGATGTATATGTTTGTTTATTTTAAAAACATCATGCTTATTTCAATGTCTAGCTTTATTTTAAAATTAGAGCCGTTAAACAATGTTTTATAATTTAAAATTCATCATTAGAGGAGGGATAATATTAATTAGTTATTAAATACTGACAGAGAATAAAATTATTGTAACATGCCTTTGTGAAAGTCACATATTTATTTATTTATATTTTTAATAGACACATTGTAATTTTACATATTTATCAGATAATTTTGATGTTTCAATACATATCCATGCCACATAATGATCAAGTCAGGGTAGTTAGTGTACCCATCACCTCATGCACGTATTTTTTTTGTGGTGTAAGAAACATTCTGATGGTTCGTTTTCAAGGCCTATCTAAGCAGGCTGACAGATGTAGCAATCTTCAGCCACCAACTTGTAAGGTCTTCTAAACAATCAGGAGATGGAAATGGGCCAATGAGAAAACAACATGCTATTCTTAAGATAATAGAGACTTAACCAGGGAAGGGACCCAAGGATAAACTTACAAGGGAAAAAAATTGGAACTAAGGCAATGTCCAGGAAAGATTGTACACCCCACAGTACTCAGCCAATGAGGACCCGGGAGAGAGATTTGAGTGCTAGGAGGCAAATTGCTTGTTGTAGCCGCTCCTGTGTGCGTTTGTCCCTACGAGACACTTGATCTTGCAAGACCGCCATTACTGCTGTACTCTGTGTCTCTATATCCATCTTTTTATTTTGGACAAGAGAGTTTGTTTCTCACAATTTGGAGGCTGGTCTGGGATTATCTACATCTGTCGGGGGAACTTCAGCGGGGGGGGGCACTGCACCTGATTTTCAGGTGGCCTACTCTGCTCAGGTGTCTCAGCCCAAGACCTGTGCTAGAGATAATAGAAGTGACACAGGATAAGAGCTAGCAGGCACCACAACAATCAGGCAACCTTGTGCATAAGCCAAAGTAGGAAAATTGGACTCTAAGTACTGCCTTGGTGGTTGAGCATTTTCAGAGGTCAAGTGTGTGTGATTCAGATGTATCCTAGATAAGAAGCGAGTGTAGAGTCTCAATCGTCGTTCTGTTCTCCCACAAGGGAAATGGCCAAAGACGGATAAAATGGATCCTAGTGTGTGAAAGAAACTTCCAGTAGTGAGGGGTGAGTACACAGGGAAACTCAGGCACCAGGGTAATCAACCTAATTGAAAATGAAGAATAAAAATATTGGTCTAGGGGAACAAAGGAGGGCTAAGTAAATGGCCCAGGAGGAGGGGAAAGAAAGGAAGAGGTCCCCTCCAGGGACATTCTTCCAGATAGTCTCTTGGGGGAAATGTTGAGATGATGGGGAAGCAGTCTTGGACTAAACATAAGGAGAAACAAAAGATGACTGAATACTGTTGTTTTGTCTGGACTAGGGAGCCAATTCACAAACCTGTGGTTTTCTGGCCACAGTTTGGCTCAGAGGAGAACTGGTGTGCCAGACCCTAGTTCTCCATGTTACTGATGAGTCTTCATCCTTGCAGAAGGAAAGAGTTTATGCTCTTTGTTGGCTGCCAGCTGTAGTTTTTGTGTTCCCTCTCAAGATCGAGGGAACAGGCCCCAAGGAAAAGTCCTGGTATCCTTTTTCCAGTCTCCCCTCCCCCCATTATGGGGTACAGGGAAGCTGGAGGCACTCAGGGGACGCAGAGTTCCCTGAGGTATCTGAGCCAGAGGACTCCAGGCTTCCAAGAAGTTCTGAGCCTTTTGTCCCAACAAGCCTTAACCCAAACCTAAAGAAGGAATTAGAGCAATACAAAAAAGACAGAAAAGTTTCTACTCTCTTCCAAGATCCCTGCGGAGGATTCTAAATTGTTTCCCCTTAAGGAAGTCCCTATATGACAGGGAGACATTTGATTCATAAATGTTCCTCTGATGAGCACCAAGTTCAGAAATTTCAAATGGAAAATGAAGTCATCACTAGAAGACCCCGTTGGGATGACAGACCAACTTAATCAATTCATAGGGCCCAACTTTTACACTTGTACTGAGATGATGTCCATAATTAACATGCTACTTACAGGGGAAGAAAGGGGAATGATTAGAAGGGCCACAATGTCTATCTGGGAGAGGCAACATCCTCCCGCACAAGGGGCCCTTCCCACTGGACAAAAGTGCCCAAATTTAGACACCAACTGGGAAAATATTGACCCTAGAGATTGGACTCAGATGCAGGATCTCAGGGAGTTAATAATTAGAGGAATCAAATAATCCACCCAGAGATCCAAGAATGTCTCTAGCGTTTTTGGAATTCAATGAGAGAAAGAAGAAACTCCTTCCACATTTTTGCAGTCTGAAGTATCAGAAGAGAAAGTATTCCAGTTTAGATCTAGAGGACCTCGTGGAGCAGGGCCTCTTGAAGGTCAATTCTGTAACTAAAAGAAATTGCAAAAGCTTGATGGGCGGAATGAGAAACCAACTGGAGAGCTACTAAGAGAGGTCCATAAGGTGTTTACGAGGAGAGAGGAAGACAAACAAAAACAAAAGACAAAAATTATGATATCTACTGTAGAGAGAGTAATAGAGAAGAAGCTAGATCAGAGCGAGAGAGAAATTTAGGCCTCTGTCAACAGACAAAAGGGACTCTTCGCGGGGCTGCCCCAGTTACAAACGGATGTTACAAGTGTGGAAAATCCAATCACTTTAAGAAAGAATGCTCTGACTGGAAAAAGGAAGAAAAAATGATCCCTCTTATGACTTTAATGAATATTACAGGGGTAAGGGGTTCCCTTTAATGAGGTACCACCAAGAAACCTTGATAAATTTGAGGGTAGGACCTAAAAAAGAGGTGACATTTTAAATTGATACTGGAGTGGCTCACTCCTCGCTAACATATAAGCCTCAAGGAACTGAACTTCCTAAAGAAAAACTGCTTGTATCAGGATAAAAGGGGAAGAATTTCAGGTCCCAATATTCAAGCATGTGAAAGTTAAGTTAGAATATGAGAATATTGAGTGAACTTTCCTGTTTGTCTCAGAGGCCAGGATAAATCTCCTAGGCTGAGATTTAATAACAAGACTTATTCTGGGACAAGAAGTAAAGGAAAGACAAATTAAGGTGGCAGTGGCCCTCCTCATAGAGGAGGAAGAGAACCAAATCAATCCCCAGTTTGGGTCAAAGAAGGAAATAGAAGAGGGCTAAATGTTACCACACTAAAAATTAAGTTAAAACAGCCAGGGAAAATAGTTTGTAGAAAACAGTATCCCATTCCCACTGAAGGCAGAAGAAGCCTACAACCAGGAATCGAGGACCTCATTAAAGATGGATTGCTGGAACCCTACATGTCACCGTATAACACCCCTATCCTCCCAGTCAAAAAGTCTGATGGGACTTACCAGCTAATGCAAGACCTGAGGGCCATTAATCAGATAGTTCAGGCCTGATATCCTGTGGTCTCCAACTCCTACGCCCTCCTTAGCAGGATCGCCTATGAACACACCTGGTTCAGTGAGGTAGATATACAGGATGTATTCTGGGCATGTCCCCTAGACCCTGACAGCAGGGACCTCTTTGCTTTTGAATGGTAAAAATTCTATGACTGGAAGGAAGAAACAGTTCTGTTGGATAGTACTACTGCAGGGCTTCACCAAAGCCCCAAATTTATTTGATCAGATTTTGAAAACTTTCCTAGAGGAATTTCAGCCCCAAGCAGGGACCCAGCTGTTGCAATATGTCAATAATTTACTAATCTCTGGAAAGAAAGGAAGGAAGTATTAGAGACTACTATTTGTTTACTCAACTTTCTAGGATAAAAGGGCTGAGTTTCAAGGAATAAGCTATAATTTGTAGAAAAGGAGGTTAAATATTTAGGACATCTCATCAGCAAAGGGAAATGATGAATAAATCCAGAGAGAATCACTGGCATAGTGAGCCTGGCCCTGCCCAAAATGAAGAGAGAACTCAGAAAGTTTTGGGGACTAACTGGCTATTGCCGGCCATGGATTGAATCTTATGCCCAAAGAACAGGAATTTTGTATCTGAACTGTTAAAGGAGGAACCTGACCCCTTTTAATAACGGGCTGAGTAGGAAAAACAAGCTATAGAGGATTTAAAGCAGGCCCTCACTACACCCCCTGTCCTGGCTCTTCCATCACTAGATAAGCCATTTCACCTGTTTGCCACAGTGGATCAAGGTACTAACCCAAACTTAGGGTGGGGGGAGAAGCAGGTTATCACTTTTGTTTCTAAACTCCTTCACCCTTTCTTTCAAGGATGACCAAAATGCTTCCAGGCAATGGCAACCACTGCCCTGTTAGTAGAAGAAAGCAGGAAACTGACCTCTGAAGGAGCCTTAATAGTCAGTACTCCTCACCAGATCAGAACCATACTCAATCAAAAAGCAGGAAGATTGCTAACTGATTCCTGAATTCTAAAGTATGAGGCTATTTTATTAGAAAAGGATGACTTAATTTTAACCACAGATGATTGTCTGAACCCAACTACTTTCCTGTGAAAAGATAATGAGAACCCAGAGACAATAGATCATAACTGCTTGGATATTATTGAATATCAAGCCAAAGTTAGATCAGACCATGAGCGATCCCGTTACATGATGGGACAAGATTATTTATAGATGGGCCCTCCCAAATAACAGAGGAAAAGAGGCATAATGGATATGCAGTTGTTGACGGGAATCAACAGTCTATGTGAAAAGGGTCGACTGCCTAACAATTGGTCTGCACAAACCTATGAATTGTATGCCCTCAACCAAGCCTTAAAATTCCTTGCATAACAGGAAGGTACCATTTATACTGACTCCAAATATGCCTTTGAGGTAGGAGATGCCTATGAGAAGATTTGGATACGACGAGGTCTCATCAACAGCAAGGGAAAGGAATTAGTCCTTGAGGAGCTTATCAAAGAGGTCCTGAAAAGCCTCCTGCTCCCAACTGAAATAGCAGTGGTACATGTGAATGGTCACCAAAAGGGGAGCACCTTGGAGATCATAGGAAACAAGTTGGTAGATGAGGTCACAAAACAAACTGCCCTAGAAGAAGAGGTTGAACTCTCAAGTCTCATTCCTAGCATCATCAAAGTAATACTAAAGTCTCAATTTACTAAAGAGGAAGGAAGGAAGGAAGCTAAACAGGTTGAGAGCTATTCAGAATGGGGATGGACAATGGTTCCTTTTTGATGGAAGGGAAATGATTAGCAAGCCTATAATGAAAGAATTAATGACTAGACTACACAAGGGGTGCCACTGGGGTCCTCAGACCATGTGTGATGCCACATAAAAACATATAGATGTGTGGGTTATACCAAAGTCAAGCAAGTATATAAAGACTGTATAACGTGTGAGAAAATAAACAAAAAGGTAATTCAAAAGCAAGCTGCAGGAAGAAGGCATCCAGGACTGAGACTATTCCAAAGCATTTAGGTAGATTTCACAGAAACGCGAAAAAATAGAGGGATTAAGATACTCATCACAGATAATGGATCATCTTTCAGGTTGAATAGAGGCCTTCCCCCTCACAACTGCCACTACAGGGTCTATAATCAAAATAATTCTAGAGCAAATTATTCCTTGATTTGGACTAGTAGAAAATGTAGACTCAGACAAGGGAAGTCATTTTACAGCAGGGGTATTAAAGGGGATAATGTAAAGTCTACAGATTCAATGGAATTACCACATCCCCTGGCACCCTTCATCCTCAGGGAAAGTAGAAAGGATGAATGGGACCCTCAAAAAGCATATTGCTAAATTAATAATGGAAATTAAATTACCCTGGGTGAAGTTCCTTCAAATGGTGCTTCTCAGAATCAGGATAGCCCCATGAAAAGGTATGGGTTTGTCTCTTTATGAACTATTGTATGGACTCTCATACTTGGGCAGAACTACAGACCTTCCCATTATGGAAACTAAGGACCAATTTCTAAAAACCTATATACTGGCCATCTTCCACTTTATCATCTCTTAGGTTAAAAGGACTACTTGCCCAGACCCTGCCTTCTGAGATCACTGTCCACCCATTTCACTCTGGCAATTTCATCCTAACAAAGACCTGAAAGGAAGACAAACTTCAGCCAAGTTGGGAAGGTCCCTATCAAGTACTCTGACTACTGAGATTGCTGGGCAACTGGTCGAGAAAGGGTGGATCACTATACCTGAGTTAAAGGACAAATAACTTAAGAAGAAGTCAAAGATCAATCGGAAGTATCTAGGTCCCCTGGAGAATTCTTACAAGTCCTAAGAAAAGTTCCATAAGAAACATGGACCAGGTTCAAATTTGGATTTTAACATGGATAAGATATATGATCATGAACAGGGTGGAAGATAATAGGAACTGGCAGGGAACACATGGAACACATGGATACCCAATCAAGTTGATAATAAATATAACAAAGACTCTAACACCCCAAATCATTTAGCGTGATACATGTCAAATTCTACCCTGTGGGGATTTAGAAAATCAGAGACAATTGTCACAAACGGAAAAATATATTTGCCCAGAACCAGGCATTGGCTACAGTAACGCCAGTCCTTGCCCCGTCTAGGATGATGTGTGATGGAACACCCAATGGAAAAAATGGACGGTAAACCTAGGGTAGGTTACTCCAGACTGGAGATCTTTAAGAGATAAAATACATCTTCTAAGAGCATTCCACAAGAAGTAAGTCAGCACTTAGAATGCAACCCATGCTTTTAACTATTAACAACTTGATTGCCCTAGATCAAGAGCCAAGAGTGGCATCTCGGGTACATAGATTAGGAGAAGACGTCACAGGAAAAGATCACCCCATGGTATGACTGGTCCTTAGGTTAGTTAATAATAACACATCAA
Source organism: Carlito syrichta (assembly GCF_000164805.1). Classification (NCBI taxonomy): domain Eukaryota; kingdom Metazoa; phylum Chordata; class Mammalia; order Primates; family Tarsiidae; genus Carlito; species Carlito syrichta. The sequence continues at coordinate 12,818 of NW_006956494.1, forward strand.
ATATACCTAAACCAACCCCAAGTCCCAGAGGACATGACAATCCTCCTAATAATGATTCCAAGAGGATAACTATAGCTGAAGTAAAGGATTTAAGACTGACATTTGACATTGAGACAAGATATGATGATGTCAATGCCTGGGTAAAATGGGTTAAATTCTCTGTGCATGCACTCAAAGAAAGCAATTGTTATGCTTGTGCTGCAGTGTGGCCACAGAAGCAGGTAATTCAATTTCCTCTTGAATGGGATACAGACCCTGCAAGGATGAGTTGCATGATAGCTCTATACCAAGACAAGGATGCATGGGGAAATGAAACCTGCAAGAGCTTGTCATTGCTCTTTCTTGCATTGTGAAGGACAGACCCAAGAACAATCCCCTCCTTCTCCATAGAGGCGATGAATTACTCCTCTTGCCTCTCAAGGCAGCAGGAAGAGTTCAATAAGCCTGTAGGAGACCTGTTGACCTGTACCCATATCCTAAATGTCACTGGTGAGTTGATTCACAATTACTCTAACCTGTACATCCCACAGGCAGATGTTTGGTGGTATTATGGAAAGAGGGGCCTGTGCAACCTGTTGCTCTCCAACTGGACTGGGATTTAATGCACTAGTCAAATTGGTCATTCCATTCACCTTGGCATTCCATCAAACTGCTAAGGGTAACAGTGCCCATCACCAAAACCAACAGTCTCTAGAATGATCTGTTGGCTCCATTGTATACATAGATCCAATAAGAGCCCCAAGAGCATTCCCCAATGAATTTAAGGCTAGAAATCAGATAGCTGCCAGATTTTAATTATCGCTCTTCTGGTGGCCCACAATTAATAAGCATGTAGATTGAATCAATTGTAAATATTACAATCAGCAAAGGTTTATTTACTATACCAGGGATACCCTCCAAGGGGTAGCTAGTCAGCAGCATTCCACCAGCTGGATGACATGAGAAAATTGAATTGCATTAGACATGATCCTGGCAGAGAAAGAAGGAGTTTGTGTTGTGTTAAGAGGAAAAATGCTGTACTTTCATCCCAAATGACACCACCACTGATGGAACCACCACCAAAACCTTACAGGGATTAGCAACCCTAGTTAACAAATTAGCAGGAAAATGTAGGTATTGATGATCTATTCACAAACAGGTTAGAAGGATGGTTTGGTAAATGGAAGGGAATGATAGACCCAGTCCTAATCTCTCTTATAATTGTGGCAGGAATCTTAATGGCAATAGGATATTGTGTTATTTCCTATGTCTGGGGATTAACATGGAGACTCATAGAGACTACAATTAACAAACCAATGCCATGGCATACCTGCAAAATAATCTAATGCTCATGGAAACTATAGTCGATTATGAAGAGGAAAGTCAACAAATGTTAAGCCAATTTTAAAAGAATCTAAGATGAAAATGGAATAAAAAATTCATAAAGAAATAGAGGGAATTTGCAAGAAACATTCTGAAGGTTCATTTTCAAGGCTTGTCTAAGCAATCTTCAGCCACCAGCTCTTGATGGGTTCCTAAACAATCAGGAGGTGGAGATAGGCCAATGAGAAAACAATGCTAATCTTAAGAAAATACAGACTTAACCAAGGAAGAGAACAAGGGATAATATCATAAGGGGAAAAAAATCAGAACTTAGGCAACATCTGGGAAAGATTGTACACACCAAAGTATTCAACCAATGAGAAACCAGGGGAGGAATTTACATGCTAGGGAATAAATTGCTTGCTGTAGCCCCCTCGGGTATGTCCGATCTTGTAAGACCACCCAGAAAGTCTCGCTTCTGCTGTACTCTGTGTCTCTGTGTCCATCCTTTGATTGTGGATGGGTGAATTTGCTTCTCACATGTGGTAACATTCAAAAGATTCATTTTAACTGTTTTGTAATAGACAACATTTTACTGTTATCCATCATCCTACTATGCAATAGAACACCAGGTTTATTCCTGTTGGGAGCCGGCCATGGAGGCCCACTGAGTGTTAGGGATCAGGAAGGGCCGTTGACCCCGAAACCACTAGGATGCGTTTGGGAGCTATTGACCCCATTTCCTCCCCCTTTCTACTCAGCACTAACCA
>NW_006956494.1:15388-58179 GCF_000164805.1 Carlito syrichta
TCTCTTCTTCCCCCCAATCGCTGATGCCATCTCCACCTTTGGGGTACCCTGAACCCAGCTGGAGCTGGTCTCCAGCATATTCCTCCTATATGAAATACAACTTTGCATCCGTTGGCCAATCCTTCCCCATTTTCCCGCCACCCCACCCCCTAGTCTGTGGTAAGCACTGTTCTATACTCTACTTCTATGATATCAACTTTTTTTTTTTGAGATTCCACATGAGTGAGATTATGCAGTATTTGTCTTTCTGTGTCTGGCTTATTTCACTTAGCATAATGGCCTCAAATAAATTTATAGGGAAATCAAAAATTTTCTTGAGAGACAAGAATAGAAACACATCATTCCAAAACCTATGGGACACAGTAAAATCAGTTCTAAGAGGGGAGTTTATAAATAAACACCTACCTCAAAAAGAAGGAAGACTTTTAATAAACAACCTAACAATGGAACTGAAGGAGCTAAAAAAAAAAAAGAACAAACTAAACAGAAATCAGTAGAAGGAAGGGCAGAAATAATAAAGCTCAGAGAGAAATACACAAAATAGATACCTAAAAAAAAAAAAAAAGATCAACCAAAAGAAAAGTTGGGTTTCTGGTTTTGGTTTTCTGAGGAATTTTGGTGTTTTGTGTATTTGCTTTTTGAGTTGGAGTCTCACTCTGTCACCCATGCTGGAGTGCAGTAGCATAATCAAGGCTACCATGGCCTTGACTTGTTGGACTCAAGCAATCCTTGCTCTCCTGCCTCCTGAGTTCCTGGGGCTACAGGTGTGTGCCACTATGCCCAGCTATTTTTTGGAGGGGGGGAGGGATTTATTGCAGAGACAGGGAAACTGGTCTTGAATCCCTGGGCTCAGGCAAACCTCACACCTCAGTCCCCCAAAGTACTGGAATTACAGGCATGAGCCACCATGCCCAACAAAAAGCTGGTTTTTTTGAAAAAATAAACAAAAATCAACAAACCTTTAGATAGACTAAGAAAAAAGAAAGAAGACAAAATCAGATGGAAAAGACATTATAGTGGATACCGCAAATATTAATTAAATTAATATTAATTAATAATAATTAATTAATTTTAAAAGCATAAGAAATTATTATGAGCAGCTATATACCAACAAATCTGATAAACATAAAATAAATGAATAAATTTCTGGACACATGCAACCTATATAGACTAACTTATGAACAAAATAGAAAATTTGAATAGACTAATAACAAGTAAGGAAATTGAATCAGTAATAAAAGGTTTTCTATCAAAGAAGAGCCCAGAGATGTCTTGACTGCTTAATCATACTAAACATTTAAAGAACTGATATCAATTCTCCTCAAACTACACCATAAAATTGAAGATGAGGGAACACTTCCAAGCTCATTTTTCCAGGCCAGTATAAAAGTCATATTTAATAGTAGAATGTTTTTTTAATACCATTTAACTGAAGGAAATATTCTTCAGCTCTTTTGCATCTAATTAAAACACAATCTAATTTTGACATAATTTACTTTTTTCACTCAATTATTACTATGCCCAACAATTAGTTTCAAATTTATGCCTTTCTTTACCATTTATGAAGTATGACATCTATACTCTTTAAGAATGCCTTAATTTGACTTATGAATGATAGCCATCCTAACCAGAGTTAGGTGGTATCTCATTGTAGTTTTAATTTGCATTTCTCTGATGATTAGTGAGACTGAGCATTATTCCATGTGTTTGTTGGCTGTTTGAGAAGTATCTGTTCATGTCCTTTGCCCACTTTTTAATGGGGCTGTTTTCTGGGCTTTTTTCCTTTCAATTCATTTGAGTTCCTTATAGATCCTGGATGTCATGCCATTGTCAGATACATAGCTTGCAAATGTTTGCTGTGTGGGTTGCCTCTTTACTCTCTTGATGGTGTCTGAATGGTGTCTGCTAGGGGAAGGAGGGAAGGAGAGGAGGAAAGAGGAATGAGAGGGACACATGGCAACACACTGGGTACTGGGTCCACTATCAAGGAGAGAAAGGACCAGCTACAAGTCCAAACTTCACCTGCATGCAACCTACTGATGTAGTTAATCCTTACTTATACCCCATAACTCTAAAATTAAAATGAACTAAAAAATAAGAGCTGCTCAAATTACTCTATGAAAAAGATACCTGCACACACAGGTTTATTGCAGCATTATTCACAGTAACAAAGACATGGAACCAACTGTGCTGCCCATGGAAAGAGGACTGGATAAAAAAATGTGGTACATATACACAATGGAATGTTATGCAGCCATAAAAAAAGGACAAAAGTATGAACTTTGCAGCAACTTGGATGGGCTTAGAGTCTATAATTCTGAGTGATCTATCACTGAAACAAAGAACTGAATACCACATGCTCTCACTCATAAGTGGACCTTGAACAATTGTCATAAAATATAAGAAAGGAATTGGCAGTAGTGGGAAACTGCCAGGGAAGGAAGGGGGCACACCTCCTCAATAAGGGTACCTGATCTCAAACCAAGTGAAGTGGGAACCAAAGTGAGGCCCAAACTTTACATACACAATGACCATTTGTATATCTAACCCTGAATTGTACCCCATATCTTTAAAATAAAATAAAAATAGAGATTGTTTATTTCAGAAAAAAGTTCCATAATTGAAATTTGAATTTTTAATTTTAACCTTGAACCTATTTAATTAAAAATATTATATAACTACCACATGAATCAAAACAAAGAATAGAATAAAAAACAAAAGTGGTATATATATAGTCAGCAAATTATCTGATAAAAGTTAACTATTTTACATTTCTACTTACCACAGTAAGAATAAACTGGTCCCAAAATACTACAATGTTTGGCATTTTTCCTGCAATCTCTAATCCTAGTATTATCTTTCTCAGCTAGTCTTCCCTAAGAAAACGGCAGCTTTCATAATTTCAGAAATGGCTATATCTGGTTGGTGGGATTCTACATAATCAAGATAAGACAATTCTTTATAAAATTAGGTTAAAATGCAAAATGTCTGATAATTACTAATATTGCAAAGGCCAAATCAAGCCAGTGTCAGTGACTCATGCCTGTAATCTCAGCATTTTGGGAGCCTGAGGCGAGAGAATCCCATGTGGCCAGGAATTTAGATTAGTCTAGGCAATGCAGCAACACCCCACCTCTAAAAGAAGAAAGAAGAGGAAGGAGAGGAGGAGGAGGAAAAGGAGGAGGAGGAGAAGAAGAATTAGCTGGCCATAGTTTTACACACCTGTAGTCTCAGCTATTCAGGAGGCTGAGGCAGGAGGATATCTTGAGTCCATGAGTGTGAGGTGGTGGTAAGTCATGATCATGCCACTGCACTTCAGGCTAGGCAACAGAGTGAAAACCTGTCTCAAAAACAGAAATAAAAGAAAACAAAAAAGGCTAAATCACAAAAGTACAGGAAACAGAAGTATTCATTCATATAATTTTGCTTTGAGGAAGCCAGAAATTATTTCTAGTATTAGAAATAAGCAAAAATGTCAGAAGTTGTGATAAATATATTGTACTTCTTTTGAGACAAAGCACAATTTTCACCTTACAGGAGACAGTTCTGACTTTCACATTCTTAATTTCCTTTGTCCAGATCTCATTTTGAGTCATTATTTAAATAGAACTCATAATCTAAATCATTTTTCTCCACAGGATGTTTCATTTCAGTGCATAACCTGCAAAATGGCAAATGACTAAGTCAGTTATAAAGAACTCGTAGCATAATAAATGCTGACTTGAAATAACTGTCAACAGACACCAACAAAACTTCTACAGCCAAGACTAGAAGTCACTGCAGTCCTGAGGTAAGAACTAGTATGAACCTCTCATAGGGTTAGATTGCTTTTACTAAGTAATATTGTCATCATGTCCAAAGAAGAAAACTTTAGCAGATCCTTGTAAAGCTGCATAATTTTCCACAGTCTGTTCACTCCTCTAATCCTTTTTAGCTTAGCTTTTTGTACGGCACGTTTTATCTCTTTTTTTAATTTTAAAGATGTGGGGTACAATTCAGGATTAGGTATAAAAATGATCATTGTACAAGTGAAGTTTGGGCCTCACTTTGGTTCCCATTCGCCTAGTTTGTGACAGCATTTTCTCAACGTTTTCTTTTCTTCCTTCACAGCTTCCCCTGGCCTCAGTCATCCTGGCCAATTTCCAGAATGGTATTTACTTGCTAGAACAGTAGAGTAAGGGCCAAAAGAATTGCTGTAAGAAAGCCATGGGGTCACTGGCAGCCGCCTCCACAACAAGCTCAGCACAGCCTTCTTATCAAGCATCTTCAGAGTAATCTTAGCTTGAGTGGTGTTCTCTAACTTTGTCCTGGCTTTATTAGTGGGCCAACTACAGTTTCAGATGACCTTGGTTATCTGTCTTCTTTAGTTCTACTTCACATTTACTTCTGTTTGTTTTTCTGATTCTTCTTTTATTTATTTTCAATTCACAAATAAAAACTATATATATTTATGGTGAACAACATGATGTTTGGATACATGTATACATGATGGAATGGCTAAACCATGCCGAGCAACACATTTGTTACCTCACATAGTTATTTCCTGTGTGTTGAAAACATTTAGAGCCGGGCTTAGTGGCTCAGACTGTAATCCCAGCTCTTTGGGAGGCTGAGGTGAGTGAATTGTCTGAGGCCACAGGTTCAAGACCTGCCTGGGCAACTTGGAGAGACCTCATCTCTACAATAAATCAAAAATTAGCTAGGCGTGGTAGCGTGCGCCTGTAGTTCCAGCTACTTGGAAGGCTGAGGCGAAAGGATCACCGGAGCCCAGCAGGTCGAGGCTGCGGTGGCCGTGAGGAGCCACTGCACTCCAGTTTGGGTGACAGAGTGAGACTCTGTCTCTTAGCAATCTACTCTCTTAGCAATTTTCAGGCATGCAAGTCACCGTTATTAACTCAGGCCACCACGCTGTATGACAGATCTCCTGAGCTCATTCTCATATCTAGCCGAAACTCTGCTTTCTTTGACCACCATCTCTCAATACCCTCCCCACCGAGCCCCTGGTAACCACCATTCTACTCTCTGCTTCTGAGTCCTGCTGTTTTAGATCCCGCATACAAAGGGATCATGCAGTACTGGTCTCTCTGTCCTGACCTGCTTCACTTGGCATCATCATCTGAGACAAGATCCCTTCCTCAGTGTTCCCGGGCTTGAACTCACAACCAGACCCTCCTAGAGCGGGAAGTTGCTCCTGGGGGCCCTTTACCACCATTGCACCTCATCTTGTCCTTCCCCTTTTGTTTCCCCTCTCACTCTTCCTTCCTAAACCCTGGGCCATGGGAGCCATGCCTGGGCCTGGCACACACAGGGTGTAGGGGTGGTCCCACCAAGCCTCTCCTGCAGGCCTGGGACAGGCTTCAATCCCCTCCAAACTCACCAACAAGCAGTCCCTATCCAGCCACTGCTGCCTGGATCATGTGTAATAATGGGAGATAAAAATTTCTTCTGTTGCCTCTCTTTAAAATCTTAAGCAGTTCCTCATGGCTGCCATTTTGTTGTTACTTTCTCTCCTGCTAAGTGCTAGTTTGGTTGAGGTAGAATCATTTTCGTTATATAGACCATTCTGGAATGTCAGAATACTGTATCTGCAACTACTTGAGGACAGTCATTTGAAGAAGGTTTAGAATTCAACATTTTCTAAATTTGTAATCTTTTCTTTTTCAGCAAATTATGGGTCATGTTTTATTGATCTAGTTTGCTATTCTTAATCTTTTTTATGTAAGCATTTAAGACGATAGAGAATCTATAGAATGGGCTATTTGGGGGAGAACTAATTCTATCTTTGTTATAATTCTTTTTCCATAGTAAATAAATAGATGCATTTAATCAGGGAATGTTCTACTGCCTAGAGTGGGAAGTCCTAGGACACATACTTTGTTATAATATGCTCTCTTGGGAGCATGGAATTAACCATGATTTATATGGCCCAAGTATGCATTAAGTTATATTAGGAAGAAGAGACTGATGGTATATTTTCTGCTAAAGAATATCTTTGTTGCAAGTAAAAGGCAATTCAAATTCATTCTAGAAAACTTGGAGCTATATCAGATAGTAAGTGTTCAAAATACTCATATGCTTGTGTTGTTCATGATGGTGGTGATGTTTCCTCCAGTGAAAGACATTTTTCCAGACATAATAGCTGACCCTCCATCCTCTTCAGTCTCTCTTAGCACCTCAGTTTACTTACAGCTACAAGAGCAGTTTTTCACTATCTGACAAAAACAGCAGCACCAGGACTCAGAGTCAGTATTAAATCAGTCTTTCTTGTCGTCGGAGGCCAGTAGGATTTTCTCAGTGTTGTTCTTCCAAAAAGTTTTGATTGCACCATCAAGCATTTGCTATAGTAAATGTTTTTTGCAGAAACCAAACCCAATTGCAAAAGTCCTGTTTCTGTCTGCCTAGTTGTTCACTTCTCCCTGAGTATGCATTCCCATGCTGTCTGTATACAGTAACACTCTTGTTTTAAATAAATAATAAAAGATATATTATTTCAGCATAAGCGTATTGAGCAAAATACAAAGCAGAAAGACAAAATGACTTTCATTGCATTTGGTACATACTGTTGTATACCTGGGCACACTTATTTTCTTGTGACGTCTTTAAAATAATTGCCAGGACATATAGTACAATGTAATTTTTACTCTTCCCTCTTCTGTGCTCCCATAATTGGTAGTTTCCAACTTTTCTGCTTCCTACCACCAAAATCTCTCCATACCCACTCTCCATTAATACTTCCAAGAACCTGGTTCAGACCTCAACTCTCTCAAACATGAGGAAATTTTTAAATGTTAATAAAATTGTTTATGTCCTCCTACAAAAAGGAACTTATACTTTTAGTGTCTAGTGTTTGAGAAATTCCATAATGACAAAATCAGCAGTAGCTACTGATTTTAACACATTTGAATGAATTTATACTTTCCCAATCAATATCTGAATATATTTCCCAAATTGTGTGTGTTGGGGTTTTTACCTGCTCCGCACCTCTCTCTTCTTTGAGAAACAGGCTACCCTCTTCTGCTCTAGTTGTATTGTTTTTGCCACAATAATTGGGCTTGGGTCTTGTAGTAATCGTGTCACACATGTTTTCTTTCCTTTTTTTTTTTTTTTTTTTGAGATGGGGACTCGCTCCATTGCCCAGACTGAAGGGCAGTGGCATGCTCCCGGCCACCGCAGCCTCTACCTGCTGGGCTCCAGTGGTCCTTCTGCCTCAGCCTTCCAAGTAGCTGGAACTACCAGTGCGTGCTACCACGCCAGGCTAATTTTTGATTTATTGTAGAGATGAGGGCTCTCCAAGTTGCCCAGGCAGGTTTCGAACCCGCGGGCTCAGGCAATCCACTCACTTCGGCCTCCCAAAGCGCTGGAATTACAGGCTGAGCCACCGAGCCCCGCCACACATGTTTTCTAACATCACTCCTCACGCTAGGGATTGTTCCAGAACTTTGGCAACTGACACAAGCTGGGATAATAGTTTCTCCAAGTGCCTGGGAGAAAGAACACTTTTGTGCCTATGGTAAAGCCGTAAGGATGTGGGCCTAAATGCTGTGGCAGCTGTCTCCTTCACAACACTGTGAATGTTGGAATGCAGCCATCACACAGTGAACTGCAGAAGTGAAAGATTAAAGATGAGAAAATATCTCCTGCTTACTGTGTAAGCTGGTTTAGGTTGCATCTCTGTTGTTTTAAATCGTTCGCCCTAGGGTACAACTTTGAGAAAGTAAGGTCTGAGAAAACGGACGGACCTTTTAAGAAATCAAATTCATTTTTTTTTAAATTGTAATAGTAAATCATCAACATGAGTCAAAAATCAAACATCACAAAAGAATATAAAATCGCAAGTGAAATTTTTCCCACCAGAATCCACAGTCCAACTTTTCATTCGAGACTTCCAGATTTCCTTTCAGAAAAATGTTGGCATACACGAAGATCAATGTCATATAAAGGGGAGTCTTTTTAAGCTTTGTTTAAACCATTAGTATTATACAATCCATGTTAATCCACCCTTTACTTTCATACTGGAAATACAGATCTATTCCATTATTTGTAATGAGCTACAGAGCATTCCACTGCAATGATAGAGCACAATTTACCCGTATTTTTCACCGTTATCTAATGGCTTTATTGGTAATTAGAAAAAGAAATAGAATGTCAAAGCATTTGGCTTCAGTAAAGAAGTAAATGATTTATGTCCATATTGTTTGGATGTTATAAGATAAACATTTTTGTGTGTTTCACACGTATTTACAATTAGAATGGAAAGTGATAATTCCCACTGGAATGATGGAGTCAACTGAATATAAGCTACGCAACTTTAACCAAGACTTCACTTAGACCTGAAAAATAAATAACTGAAAGCAATTGCCTTCAATTTTGTGCCTTGTATCCCACATCTTTAAAATAAAATAAATAATTTTTAAGTTTAAAAAAAAACTTACTAAGAACTTAAGCGCAGCAAATCTTTGCAATTACGACTCAAAATTGAACCCATACATGAAAGTCGTTTTTCCTCATTCGCTATGGATAAAAACACTATAACTTTTGAAAACAAGGACAGGCAGAAATTCAAAATATCTCTGAGCTCCATAAGAGAATTATAAGTTCTATACGTTTATAGTTTTGATATATTTAAGAGGTATACCCATGTCTACTTTTTCTAGGTTTTTTTTTATTATTTTATATTTTACATTTAATTATTCAATTGCCTTAATATGTATGAAAGTGATGCTAGATTATAGATTCATTCCATCAGTAATCACTTCTATCATTCCTGGATTTTTTTACTGACTTCACTGCTATTCGCTTTATGTGCATTGTATCCTGTCCCTGCTGTGTACTACTGGGTAAAGGCACAGTTTTTAATGCTTTGTCTGACTATAAACCAACAACTTTGAAACAGCGTATATATGGTACCAGAATTACCTTTTGCAATCTGATCAAGATGGCCTCAATAAGCTGAATCTTATCTCCCTGGTCTGAAATATATCATTTTACCAAGAAATATGAGAAAAAATATTTGAGGATGTGCATTACAAAAACTAGGATCTATGACCTCTGAGAAAGTAGTCATTGAAGACAGATTTTTAATATAATTCTACTGAACATCAAACCAGCAATATATCAGTAAGTTTAATTGTCTGTGATTTTCCACAAGATATTCCTCTAGTGTGGCAGACATAGGACCTAGATTTAATAAAATATTTGAGAGGCAAAGAAAAAGATACCTGCTATTGTAAAAGGTTACTGCAACTCTTGAAAAAAAAAAGTAATTAAGTAAATTTGGGTCAATACCACAAATCATTTGAAATTTTGTGAAGTGGCCAAATGTGAACTTTATGATAGATAATAGTGGACATTCCTTACAACAAAACCACAAACAACCAAGTAAAAGGTTTAAATATCCCCATAATAATGACTATTTCATATTTACATTGTGGCTTCATAAACTCTGAAGACCTTATGAACAATTATTTGTCTCAGTAGGTAAGTTTTACTGCAGAATGAAGAAAGCTACTTAAAAGGAGTTGGCCTTACCTAAAAACTTACTTTATATATGAACCATAAAAATATAAGAAATGAAACAAAATCAGTTAAGAAGATAAATATGTGTCCAAAACTGTGGGTTAGTAGTAGCAACCTAGGATTTAGTAAAAGTTGCTTTTCACTGGAAAAACCAGTTCCAAATTTTCTCCTAAAGCAATCATTGCCCTTGATTGCTGACATCTCCTACAGATATATTTATTATATTTTTAGATATACTTAAAAAATAATTAGTATTACTCAGTCCAGTTCTTTCTTTCCCTTCAACAGAAAAAAAAAAAAACAAAATAGTTCAAAAGTCAGGACAGCTGGGCGTGGTGGCTCATGCCTGTAATCCCAGCACTTTGGGAGGCAGAGGTTTGAGCCTGAGCCCAAGGATTTGAGACCAACCTGGGCAACTTAGCAAGACTTTATCTCTACAATAAATCAAAAAATTAGCTGGGCATGGTGACTCATGCCTGTAGTTTCAGCTACTTGTAAGGTTAAGATGGAAGGATTGCCTGAGCCCAGCAGGTCGAGACTGTGGCCATGAGTGTGCTGTTGCATTCCAGCCATGGCAACAGAGTGAGACTCCGACTCAGAAAACAAATCAAAACAAAAAAGAAAACAAATCAGGAGAGTACTTTTTTTCTCAGTCCAGTTCAGATACTTCTCATCACTGCAGAATGTTCTGTTATTAGACTGCAGTGATCGTGGCATATTTAGGACCGTTAACAAGTAATCATTCTGGAGATAAGCCAATTGGCAGCATTTGCTGCCATATCAAACAAGATTAGCAAGCTCTTAAATTCCCTCCTGTGCTGGAAGTAGAAACATTTTTACAATCACAATTAAATTACATTGCATATGATTGCATTATTTTAATGTTTATATGCACAGAGTATGTGCATTTATAAAGTACTTTCATTTTTAGTTAACTTTCAGAAAGTGCTCTGAGACACTAATGGCTCCATATTTGCTATGTGCCAAGTGTTTACTCACACATAGAATTGGGGAAGCTTTTCAGAAACGCATGATCTTGCCAAAAATTGTTCTCATAAGGAGCAACTTGGGCTTCTTATATTCTCATGAAAGACAATCTCGTTCTCTGAAAAGTTAATGTTTTCTTATTTAATCAATACTCTTGAAACTTTTATAAATACAGAATTAAAAATTTCAAAGATAGTTTTTCCTCTGTTATCAATGGTTCCATTCATTTAAAAAAAAAATCCAGGTGGCATATAGCTTATCAAATACCCCCATCTTTTCCATTCCTATAGAATGGAAATACATCCCACCTCTTCTATTCTTATGGAAAAAATGTATTACTTGGCCTAGGTTTATAGCAACTAGCTTTACCCAAACTTAAGAATAATAAAATTGTAGACATTATTAATGTAACTTATTGAATGCCTATAATATGACCAGTACCGTACTAGGCACTTTGTAAGGCTTTACATGGTAGGCATTATCAGAGAGTAATATTTAAAGTGTTAACAACCATCATGGATATACTTATTTATCAGTATAGACACAAGTCATAACTACCAATATATTCCAGAGGTGCTTATCAACTGAATATTATTAGCCCTGGTGTATCAGTTGCTAGGGATACCATAACAAAGTACACAGGCTGGATGGCTTAAATAACAAAAAGTCATTTTCTCACAGTTCTGAAGGCTAGAAGTCTAAGACCAAGGTATCAGCAAGATTGGTTTCTTCTGAGGGCTGTGAAGAAAGCATTTGTTCAGGGTTTTCTCTTTGACTTGTAGATCACCATTTTTCCTCTATATCTTCCCATCATCTTCCATCTATGTCCAAATTCCCTATTTTTATAAGGATACCAGTCAGATTAGATTAGGACCCAAACTAATGACCTCATTTTAACTTAATTACCTCTTTAACGATCCTGTATCCAAATATGGTCACATTCTGAGGTTAGAACTTTGACATACAAATTTGGAGGGGACGATACACAGTTCAGCCCATAACATACAATGATAATATTTCCATTTTAAAATAAAAGAATAGACCCTATTTTCAATATACTACTTAAGGTCATATAACTAGCAAATTAAAACTAGAATTCAAATCTAGGTATATGAGAGCTCAATGTCAATGTCATAATTATTAGATACTTTAAGTAATTGATTTTTAAATTATTTAACTTTTTCTTTAAAACACTTTATAAAGCTTTGCAGTAAGGTAATTATAGACACAATCTAGCTAAAAGCCAATTTCATCACATTGCATTATAAACTTCTAATTATATAACATTTGATTTAACTTGCTAATTTTTATACCTGCCTTTCACAATGGATTTAAGAAAGTTTATGTAAAAAGACATACTTACACCAAAAGCATAAAATTAAAAATAAAGGTTAAGAGTCAACAAAAAGGGTACTGGATTGGGGTACAGAAACATAGGTTAACTAATAGTACTGTTAATAAATGCAAACTATTTCTAAGCATCCTCACTTATATTTGTGGGAATCCGGTTTGGCTTAATGAGGAAATCAAAGTCCTGTTATGGTACATCTGTATTAGGAAAAATGATCCACAGTTTGAAAATAAATCAAGAAAATTACAGCAAACTCCTTCAAAGCCCTGCTAGCACACTGTCTAACAAACTCACCTAAGGAACATCTGACTCCCTATATGTTGTTTGACTCCCTAGAAAACGGAACTTTGACCTATAATTTACTAGTTATTAGGACTCAGACTTTAAAAAATTAGATGTTGCTTGTAGAAAGCCGATAAATTGCAAATTATTTTTGTCCAAAATAGATGGAAATTATTTCTATTAGAAGACGGTAGGACATCAACCAGTTTTGACTCTAAATTAACATTCTTATTCCAGCAACCATTTTCCACATCTCTCCTCCCCACCCCCCTCCACCATCACATGTGTACGTAATCAGCTTTGTTAGTCCATGTCTTTAATAAATTAAAATGACCTCTAAATCTTTAATGTACTCACTAACAGACTTACCTACTTAACTTTTTAAAAATTAAATATTTTTGTTTTATTTTTATTTTAGAGGTAGTAGGTACAAGTGCATGTTTGTTGCATGGGCATATTGCATACTGGTGACGACTGGGCTTCTAATTTATATCTTATTTGATAAGCTGTGGTGTTGATGGTCTTCTAGGCATCTGTTTAATTAATTAATATGTTTGGGACAAGTATTGACTTTTATATTTTGTGTTTAGATATCTGGGCCAAACCTGTGGAGGGATAAAACAGAGACATCTGTGGTACATCCTTGGCTCCACTGTGGGGATCAGATGTATCCACTCTGACCAAGCTGTGTAAGCAGCAGACAGTCTTGAAGCTCACACTCAAGCAGAGCTCAATCAGCCCAGCCCCAAGGGAGGGAGGGGAGACACCACAAGCCCAAATGAGGGTCTGTGGGCAGTGGGGTCCTTGAAGCAGAGAGAGCCTGGCACACTGCAGGGAGGAGCAGAGGAAAGCAGCCAGGTGCTGACAATGAGCATCCAGCAGCTGGGCACCATGTTCTAATGTCTTGTGAGCAGAGGGATATACACAGGAGGCTATAGCAGAAGTACCTATAGGGCTTCCTCCTAGGATCATAGGGCATGCCCCTTTTATATTCACAAAAATAATTGAAGGAGAAATAGTAAAGATGCTTTTGTTCCAAGATGGCTTAGCAAAATTCAGATGTTCATAGTCATGTTAATTCATTTAAATCTAGACTAAGGAGAACTGAGTATATTTCATTCATTCCAGTCTTAAAACAAGATGTCTGTAAAAGTATTGCCTTATTCTGTTTAGATAACCAGTCTGGAGGAATTTAAGAGTCATCCTTACATTATATTTTACAAGACTAAAGAAAACTTATCCTTAGTAAGAGGTGACACTAACCCACTAATATTAGTATGACAAACATAATTAACTGTGATTTTCAAACTTTGAGTTTTTCTTCCAGCTAGTATGCTTATAACATTAGGTAGATCTGATTATTGTCTTAGTTTTGAACAGTTCTGCAAACAGAGTCAGAACCCTTGTTCTTACAAAAAAATTATTTCTAAAAAGCAAACTAACAAAAGATTATTAGTAAGGGAAAAAGGGGGACAGAAGAGTGTCAGGAAGGCAAAATAATTTACACCCAACCAGGATACTTTTAAGAATAAAATAGGGGCTATTAATAAATATACTGAGAATGTAAGTGTAAATTAGGACTGTTTTGAGCTCAAGAGGACTTAAGGTTACTCTGAGAAGAGACAAGAGTAGCAGAATAACAATGTTTTCTAGGTATTTCCAGAAAATAGAAGTGTACTTGTTATTGACACAGAGATACACTGTCTCAATCAGATCCCCCTTAAGAAAGCTCCCTGGCATCTGGGAGTGGTGTCAGTAGGTAGGCTTCATGCCAGGCCCTGCAGCTACCTTGCAGCTACCTTACCCAACATCATGCCCTTCCTGAGGCAGCCCCGGCCATTTTAATCCAACACGGGACAACTGCTTCAGGCCATTGTGCTCTAGAATCCCCCATAGATTGACCTCTCCCTCTGCCCAGCCCTGTTCCTTTCTCACAGGTGTTGTTGATCTCAAGGGTACTCCCTAATAAACATTTTGCACACTGACCCCCACCTCGGTGTCTGCTTCCCAAAAGTTCCAACCTGGGACAGGACTTGACGTTGACATAGTAAATAGCCCTCTAGTAGACCATGGGCAAAGTGGCTATAACACCAGGCTCTGAAATACATATGCACAGACTGCTAGGCTAAAACCTGGGCTCTGCCACTTACTAGTTCTATAGCTGAGAGCAAGTTACCTAGCCTTGATTTCTTTTTCTGCAAAATGTAAATGAAGATAGAACCTATCTCACAGAGTTGCCAAGAGATTTAAATGAACTAGTATGTGTGAAGCACTTAGATCAGTGTTTAGAACACAGAAAGTTCTCAATAATTCTCAGCAGCTACGGTTAGTATCGCTGATATTATTTTTAGTCTGTCAGCAAAACTTGGGAATAATTAGCATCTTCAGGGCATAGAAAACCCTTAAGAGTTTTGAATTGACTGAGTTCCCTATGACTGAGCCCTTCCTCCACTCCAGGGCAATGTGGGCTTCCTGGGTCCTCAGTAACTTGATTCTTCCATAACCCACATTCCAGCACTGCCCTTTCAGTGAGGAAATCCCCTGCCCGGGATTCAAATTTTTCTAAACTCCGGGCTCCTAGTTGCTCTATTTCAACATTCCCACAACCAGTCCCTGATAGTTGCTCCTGGACCTCTTCAACATCCCATGATCTGCTTACCTAAGCTTCCAGTCATTATCTGGGTGAGCAGGTCTCTCAAACTCCCCTCAGTCTGACCTTTGTCCAACAGCATGCTCATCCTGCCTCTCCTTCCTTCTAGATCAATTTCTCAGGTTTAAACAAAACTTTAATTCCCATTCTAAACAAAAGTCTCCTATGTTGATATGTATACAACCCTGTCGAACTGCAGGGACCTCAGTCCCCTTGTTCTATAATCTCATCTTTGCTGATGCCTCCAAAATTCAGTCCCATTCAGAGTGATAGAAAGCAAACTTCTCATGACAACATGCCCAAAGGGACACAGGGATGTTACAAATATCACTCTATAAAACCAACCACAGTGACTTTCAGGAGGCTGTTGAAAGTCTAAAGAATATCTCCCCAAGTGACCTACACTGGAGTACTTGGTATATCCATTGCTATTGAAGTGATAATCTAGCTGCAATAGCATTAACTGCTTCTACAGTTAGGAAATACATATTTATTTCTGAGATATTATTCATTTATTTTGAAAGAAGAAACTATTTATGAAAGAAGAAAGCAGTATATTTTGTCTTGATTTTTTAGTCTTTGTAAAGGCTAAGTTATCTGTATGATCCCCTGCTTTGACATTTTGGCCAATTTATTTTTATTCATAAAAAGTACATTTCATACTTAAAGCATTTGAAATTTTTAACCAAAATTTGTTTTTATAAAATATGCATATTTTTATTGTTCAAAAAAAATTAGAATAAAGCACTTGTACTTTAAGTATGTTTGTTTTTGTGATATTGGCTGTTTGCCCTGAACTTTAAGTAACATCATGGATAAAATATCTCTGAATATTTATTCCTAGCTTTGATAAATTCAACAGACATACTTCAATAATTACAGATAAATAAATCTCTTCTTCAGTTCATTTTGATAAATAAAACAACTAAGCCAACATTGTTTTCTGATGTCAATTTAAATTGCCATAGGGGGAAAAAATTATCAAAAGGAATCCTTGCTTCAAACCAGACTGTGTGAACCTTCTAAAATGAAACTTCTAATCACTGGAGGGTGTGCAGGCCTGTAATGAGGGTGTATCAATAAAAAAGGAGGCACTTCGGGCTAACTATTTAAATTGTGACATCAAGGTGGTGACAGGAAATGGTTTCATTTAAATCACGTCAATCTTGGAAAATAATATGTATTCACCTACATCTTGTAATAAGGATTAAACACTTTCATATCCCAATTACTCATGGCACAGATTAAAATCATTTTACAATTGCTGCCATTCCTTTACAGGTAAAATCTTCCATGGAGGTGCCAAGTGGTTAGCAATCAGAGCTATGCTCATGCTCCTGATGTGCATTTTCAGGCTTTTTGAAACATCTCTGCCTTGTCTATCAACTTTTCCTAAGGAGAGCAGTTAGCACCACAGGAAGCCAAGGACTCCTTGCTGGTCCTAGAATATAGACAGCTACTGATGTTTAAAGATCCCAGTGTTGACATATTCTATCTTGATCCTTGTGGCTTCTGACATGTTCAGTGCCTGTATTTCATCGGCATACTACATTTCCACTGTAACTATTTTACCCCTAATCATAGACAAACAGGTTCCTAGAGAAAAATGTTTTTAAAGACAGAGAATCCTAGTTCATTGTACCCCACTGACATTTAAGTTGGTTTTAGATACTTTCACAAGAGTGTTTAACTTCTCACCACCAAATTCTGTTTTTGCATGCATAGTTTGTCAACTGTACTAATTTTCTTCTTTTTCAGTCACTGGAAACATCTTTATAAACTGAAACTAAAGTACATATCGTCATACACAAAAGAAGAAGAAAAGCATGCGTTGAATTTTGTACTCACCATTTTTAAATCTATTCCAAATTTTAAAATTATTGGGAATTTTCCAGCTGGAGAAAAAATATGCATACCATATTTGGGGTCAACTTATATTTCCAGTAAAAGAAATTCATAGTAAAGTTAATTTTACTTGTCTTTAATTTGCACATACTCTGGAGGATTCTTGCCTCTTATACCCCTGCATTTGGCCCACCATGGAGTTCTGAGGAGGTATAGAAACATCATTAGACAAGTATTTTAATGTCAATGTTCATCCAATTATGTTAACATACAGTGCAAAAACCAAAGTTTAATTGAAACATTTCTAATTCTTATTTCCCAATTAGCAGGGAGAAAGAATTTCCAATTTCTAATCTGTTGTTATTCATAGAAAAGAACTAAATGCATGACCAAAGTTGTTTCCCTGGGTCAAAATATAGTCTAATAAAATGTATAAGGTTAGGTCAAAGAATATGAGTCACAGAAAGTTCACTGCATTTTATAAGGATTCAAAATTGGATACTTGAGAATGTAAATTAGTATAGCCAATATGGAAAACAGCATGGAGGTTCCTCAAAAAACTGAAAATAACATATCATATAACCCAACAATCTCATTTTGGGGTATATATCCAAAAGAATTGGAATCTGTGTCAAAGAGATATCTGCACTCCCATGTTTGTTGTAGCACAGTTCACAATAGCCAAGATATGGAAGCAAGCTAAGTGTCCATCATCAAATAACTGAATGAAAGTAGTATGGTATTCATACACAATAAAATAATATTCAGCTTTTAAACTTTAAAAAAGGAAATTCTGTCATTTTCAACAGGTTAGATGAACCTGGAAGACATCATGCCAGGTAAAATAAGCCAGGCACAGAAAGAAAAATATTATGTGATCTCACATACACATGGAATATAAAATGTCAAACTCACAGAAGTAGAGGATAGAATGGTGGTTACATGAGGTTGAAGAAGAGTGCAGGTATGGAGAAAGGGTAGCTGCTGGTCAGGTGGCACAAAATCTTTTTTTTTTAAGATGTGGGCTACAATTCAGGGTTATATATACAAATGTTCATTATGCCGGTACCCTTGTTGATGAGTTATGACCTCCTTCCTCTGGCAGTTTCCTACTACCACCAATTCCTTTCTTTTAATGTTATGATAATTGTTCGGAGTCCCCTTATGAGTGAGAACATGTGGTACTCACTTTTTTGTTTGTGTGATAGATCACTCAGTATTATAGACTCTAAGTCCATCCAAGTTGCTACGAAGTTCATAATTTTGTCCTTCTTTATGGCTGGATAATATTCCATGGTGTATGTGTACCACATTTTTTTAATCCAGTCCTCTTTTTGGGGGCAGCACAGTTGCTTCCATGTTTTCGCTATTGTAAATAATGCTGCAGTAAACATGCATGTGCAGGTGTGTTTTTCATAGAGTGACTTGATTTCCTCTGGGTATATTTCCAGCAGGAGGATTGCAGGGTCAGATTTGGGAATCACCATACTGTTTTCTACTAATTTACGCTCATACCAACAGTGTAGAAGTGTTCCCTTTTCCCACATCCTCTCCAGCATCTGTTGTTTCTTGAGTTATTGATGATGAGATGGCACAAAATCTTAATTAGCCAGGCAGAAGTTTTCATGATCTATCATCGCACAGCATGCTGACTATAGTTAATAATAATGTATTTCAAAATTGCTCAAGGAATAAATTTTAAATATTCTTACCACAAAATATACGTGAGTTGATAGTGTTACAGCCAACCCTGTTTCTTATGCCCACTGTCCAGAAAAAAAAAACTGAAGCCACCATTACAATAGAGAAAGAGTTTAATATCAAAAAGCAGCTAAGTGATGAGTGTGGGAGAAATCACTCAAATCCACCTCCCAGAAGATTTGGAGGATAAGGTTTTTAAAGAGAATTTGGTGGGCAGAGGGACAGGGGCTGTTGATTGGCTGATGATGTCATGCAGTATTGAGACTGTCTTCCTGTTGAAGAGCCAATTTCTGAATGATGGCCTCAAGGATGGTCAAGCCAACTTCCTAATGTTCTGCCCCTGGTTGGCAGTTAGGATCTATCTGTATACAAAATCTGAAAAAGATTTTGAATACCATTCTTAGGTTTTACAATAAATTCTTATTCATGAGGCGAGTTCAGTGTCTATGAGATGCCACCTGAATCCCTGAGCCATTAAAGGGATAGTCTAGGAAGAAAGTGCGAGGGGAAGTGGGTCCCTAGAGATGGAGGCTTTTGTCCTTCAATGGTCTCTTGTCTCCTCAAGAAGTCTTGCTGATTGGCCTTGTGGGGCAGCTTCTTCTCCTCCCTAAGGGTCAGGGCATCAAGGTAAATGCAAGTAAACTTAGAAGCAACATATCTGTTAATTCCTAACATAGCTGCAACTTTTACTCTGTGACCCGATATTTAATTCTGTATAGGTGGTTTCAGTAGATATGTTAATTAGCTTGCTTTAATTATTCTATAATATATTCATATATCAAAACACCGCATTGCACCCCAGAAATATGTACAATTTTTACTTGTCAATTAGAACAAAACTGGATACTATTTGTAGAGCAATCAAGTTAGATGCCTATGAAATTATGATGATGTGCTGAAGTACGTCACTTAATGAGTATATACATATGTGTATATGTATGTGTGCAAATCTATATATATATAGTGTGTGTGTATGTGTGTGTATGAAGCTACATGTAGATGTAAATACATGTAAATAAAAATTCTATAGTTGAAACAACATAGACCAAGAGAGGGAATTTGACTCATGTTTATTAAAATAAAAAGACACACAGAAATGACAGAGGTACAATTTAGCTTTAATAACTGGACCAGGGTTTGTCTGTAAGTCACTCCCTCCACCATCCCTGTTGCTCTTTGAACGCCCACTGTATTCTTAAGGCATATTGCTGAACCTCTCTTTTGGCTGCCTTCATGACCCTGGAACCTTGACTCCCAGAAGATTCCAGGATCCATTTTCTCTGTTTCATCACTTAGAAAAATGGAACTTTTTCTTTCCATGACTACATTTGCCATCCCAGGAAAAGAGTCTAAGTGCCCCAGTTTGTGTGACAGCTGTGATCAATAGAATAAAATAATTAGTTGAGGTGGCAGAAAATGCAGCAATCCTCCCAATAAAAGAAACTTTGCCAGACAGGAGGGAAAATAACTGCTGTTCATTATGAAAAACACTTCTGTCTCCAATTTCAACAAGTTACTTCTACTGAAACACATTGCTTATAATTTCTATCTCAAGTATCAGTGAAACTGATCCCTTTTGCTCCTGACTGTGCTCAGCTTTGATGTCCTAGGTCTTTTTTCTCAAAAGTCTGATATGCTTATCCAAACCAAGCCAAAACAATGTCCCAAGTGACTTCCAGAACCTGAACTCAAAGTAAACAATCATACACTTGGCTCGCTCTTTAATGATAGCTCAACTAAATAAGAGAGTTAATTTCTATTCATTGGCCCACTTATCACTGATGCTGAAATAATCTTGAGAAACACAGTAACTTTTCCTAAGAACTTCAGAATTCCTAGATATAAGTAAAACAAATGCCTAGTCCATAACCTTGACTTGATTGTTCTACTCACCATTGTGGTTGCAAGAATTGAGAATGGGCTGCTAAAGGGAAGAGAAAGATTCACAGAGACAAGGTTTTCATTTAAAAATACAATAATTGGAAATGTCAGCTTAAGTGCATTACAAGACAAACAGAAAGGCACAAGCCTAAGATACATTTGAGTTCTTTCCATTTTAAAAGCAATGAGTCATTGGCCATTATTCCACACAGTGACCCAATACTAGAGGGATTTATAAGAAAATCAAAAAAGCAATCAAGGCTGTGCACCACGGGGACCATTCTTTGGGCACAACCTGCTAATTGTCCTTTATGTAAGTTTCCTAGGTGAATATGATTCTGGCAATGGCAGAAAAGAGATCCAGGGTTATAGCCCATCTCATTTCTAAAATAGTCAAATTCCTATTAAGATCATAAATCACAATGCTTCAAAAGAAGTATGACTCATTCACTGTCTAACAGGTGAATCATTACTGGATTAAGAGTCCCTAACAATATTATATTTGTAGTGATGTATTACAGCTCTTTTCAATAATAGGTGAAAAATCCTTGCCTTTTAATCCATATTGCTTTAAAAAGCTGTTATAATCTAAGTACATGAATATTAAATTGACTTTCCTAGGAGCTGGTAAAGATAATTTATTATTGAATGCAGTGCCAGAAATATGGCCATGATGATAATTCAGAACAAAACAAAATAAAACAAAAATCAGAACCAATAACTACACACACAAGAAAAGAAAAAAATGTAGTTTGAATTATAATACTCTCACACCAAAGGCCTTTATTAATTTAGATTACTTTTAATAGTCCAGAAAATCAGATATTAATACAAGACATGTAGGAAGTGGACTAACAGAAAGCTAGATTAAAATCCATACAATTTACCTTTGATGCCATACACACAATAGAGCAAAATGATATAAATACAAATAAACAATATCTCTATTCTACTAATTTTAAATAGATGACAATTTGATGAAACAGACTCAACTTTAAAAATACAATGACTCTATAAAACAACTGGGTTTTCTTCTCAGTGATGAATTGATGAATTTAGCTGTGGGTTGTTAAATTTGGTGACCATAATCTGAGTCAACCTTGAAATGCTAGTCTGTCCAGAGTCTGCTCATCAGTGGCTCCCTCCATCATGGTAGATTACGTTTTTCATAAGCCACTGATTTCACTTACCAAAATGAGACATGCCAGCTCACTGCACTTCCTCTTAAATAGCTCAGATGCTTTATACACCAAGAAAATCAAGACTGCTATGAGATTAAATCGAACCCAGGTTCAAGGCTCGTGGCGAAGAGAAACAGATTTCAGTATGTATTGGGGAGAGTTGATAACGGTGGAAAGATGTTTTTCCATCTCAGGGGGACAGCTGAGAGATTGTTTTACTGTGGGTGATATGTCCGCGTGTTACTTACTCATCACACCTGCCAACCTTGAGAGGGGCTCTTTGTCATTACTTATAACTGCCAATTTACAAGATGGCCCAGTAGGGAGCGAAAGAGCCAACTGGAACAAATAGAGGTTTTACCACAGCTGCTGTCTGCCTCCTCCAGTCAGCACAAGTAGTGAATCTTAAATAGGAAGGAGCAACTCCAGCATTTCTCCTCTCGGTCACCAGACCCCACTGGCCCAAGTGGTGGGCCCTGGCCTCAGGACTGATGTTTGTGGTGCTGTGGACCAGGTGTCCAGGTTCAGAGTTGAGGGAAGAGACTTGATTTGATCACACAAAGACTTTCTTCCATATTAACTGGTTCAGAGCATATCTAGTTTTTCCTAGTAACTTTACCTTGGATTCAAAATGCAAGGGAGAAACAACCAGTTTCAAAGAAACATAAGTGAAAGGACTCGGTGCTGCAATATGGGAAACACAAGGACAACCCTGACCATCAGACTGCACTGAAACAAAAGCAACTGAAGTGCAAAGGGCTTCTGTCTGCCTAGACTGCTTCTGCTGTCCCATGGATCACCCTCTGGCCATGTTTGTGTGTTTAGGCATTTCTGGCAGGAGACTTTGTCTGGCATGGTATAGGTACTTCTGTGCACCCCAGTCTTACTTTGATCTGACCTTTCAGTTAAGTTAGCATTTTGAAATTATTTGGAAAGTGTGCCTTGGGAAAGGAGTTTGCGGCGGTGGGCAGGGAGAGGACAGATGGAAACGAATACAATTTATCATCATTTTGGTAGCCTGTTGACAGTGGAAGGTCATGCTACAGTGTTTGAATGTATTTCTGGGGACTGTGTCAGCCCCCTAAGTAGCTGCAGGGTAAAACTTAGTTTGAAGGTGGCTTTAAAGCACAGCAGAACGACCTCGGGAGCTTTTAAAACCACCCATGTCTGAACCTCATCTCTAGGTATTCTGACTTAATTGGACTAGAATGGGGCCCCATTATCAGAGTTTTTTAAAAACTCCTGATGTGCAGCCGTGGCATACAAGTTCTGCCTTATTCCAGAAAATGAGGCGAAAGCCATACACAGAGGCATGAGGAGCTCTGCTCTATGAGAGCATGTCTGCTGCTGTTTGGAAAGAACCCATAAAATCCAAGTGTCACTGGCTCTATCCTGTGGTGAGATGCATCAGTCTCAGAGAACTTACTTTTATGATATTGCTTTTCAACTACCCTATCTATTAGAAGACCTTGTATAAAGCTATACAGGTTGGAATCTTAACCCTCCTTCAATGGTCAAAACATATATATGTATGTATGTGTGTGTGTGCATACACATATGATATACCTGTATATAGTGCCTGATATGCATGTTGTATGTATACTAAATAATGTCTTAAAATAATTGTGGTATCTGGTGAAAATTCAGTCTTAGGAAATCCTGCTGAAGGAATGCCACTGTGATCATTATACTTACTAATGGCCTTTCAAAAGTATAAATCTTCTCTAATTTACCTTTAAATTTTCTTTTAAGTTGACATTAAAGATTTCTTTCTATATCTAAAATTTGATATTCAACCACAGTAAGGGAGGCTACAGTTTTTAAATTGACACAATTTCTTTGATAAAGTAAAGGCTGTCAAAATTATATGTAGAAGCCCTAAGGCAAGAGGAGAGATACTTTCCATCTTGGTGGTAAATAAAGTTCTTGACAGTTAGTGTCTGAGTGAAGGAGGAGACTGGTCCAGCTGGCACTCTCCAGATAGTCATTCTCTGGCATGATGGAAGAAGGACTAAGGATGGGAGGACATAATTAGCTTTCATCAAAGTATCATGACAGAATCCTCCCCTCTTTGAGACTAGCCTTATGGAAAACACTATTATACCCAGTGCCATTCCATAAATTGGTTGCATTATGCAGCCTATGATTTAAAAAAAATGTCTGACACTCCATAGAAACCTAAATCGAGAAGTTACAGCACAAGAGTTATGATTTAAGTGGGAAAGCAACTCACGGAAAGAGAGCAATTAGTCTACGACAAGCAACTCAGGCTTGTCAATTCCTCTGTGTTCCAGGTTTCAGGGGGCTGACAAATACAAGTGGTGAATGATTAACTTTATTGTGGGATACACAGCTTAACCTCAGAATTAGAATTTATGTAGAACATTGACTCATTATTCTCAAAAACGCATTTGCCTTTCAATTTAGTAAAGCAAGCACAAAACTTTGGGCTAGGAGTTCTGGGTTCTAACCCCAAATTTCTAAATAAGTAATGGTGAGCCACTGAATATATCCGGATCATTTTTTTAAATCACTTGTAAACAACAAAATTCTATTCAATCATTTGGTTTATTCGAGAAACATTCATTGTTACCTATTATGCACTTAAGCACCTTGGCAGGCACTGACAATGCAGAGATGGCTAATACATGAACCCTGCCCTTAGTTTATAGCCTAGTCAACTAAGTAAAATCTGACTGTTCAGTGCTTTATGTACAGTAGCAGAAACATACGCAAAACAGACAAGGAAGTGACTAACTTGGAGAGACAGGAATTTCAGTGTAGACTTCAAAGAGCAAGAGATTCTTGAGCAAGGTCATAAACATACAGGCTCACATTAGTTTAAGATTCTGTGACATTAAAATTGAAAATAAATAGCTCAATAATAAATAAATTCAAGTAGGTCAGTTGCTGTCTCTTCTATGCATAAGTGGCTAAAGACATCACAGAGTAGTATTTATTAAGTACCTTCTTTCTCTTTCCTCATGCTGTAACAGGCCCCATGCTGGAGAGCATCATGGTGCCACAGTCCTTCAATTCAGTTGTTACTGGATGTCTACCATATGCCTGGCATTATACTACACATTGGGCAGATGAGAAAACTAAGTTATATTTCTGCTGCTTTTAGTGAGTTCATAGACGACTGGAAGAAAAGATTTGTAAACAAATAAAGGGATTATAGAGTAATGAACACTATAATAGAGATAAGTAAAAGGTGCTATAGAACACACAAAAAGGGGGTGCTTAGTTTTAACTGGGAATGGTGGTTTTAGAAAAATAATAACACCACCGTTCTTACGTTGTGTGGCCATTTTCCACAATTGTCTCATTAATTCTTATTACAATCCTACAAGGTAAACATTGTTACCCCTTTTAAAAGAGGAAAAAACTGAGACTTGGAGAGGTTAGTACTCTAGCCCCAAACCAGTTATTCTTTAATAAAATGAGTTGCATATGCAAGATTGCCTGAGGTTAAAATCCTCATGTATATAAGTTGACATTCCTTCCTAAAAGGGAAGTTTCCGAAGGAGGTGGTTGCATTAATTTCCTAGGGCTGCCATAACATATTACCACAAACTGAGTGGCTTAAAATGGCAGAAGTTTATTCTCTCCCAGTTGTAGACACAATAAGTCAAATAGCAAGGGGTCAGCAAACTCATGCTCTCCAAAAACCTTAAGGGAGAATCTCTCCTTGTCTCCTTCAGTCTTTGGTTATTCTAGGCATCTCTTGCCTTATAGCAGCATAATGCCAATCTCTGCCTCCTTCTTCACATGGTCTTTTCCTCTGTGTCTCTGTCTCTTCTTTTCTTTGTCCCTTATGAGGACATTGGTCATTAGATATAGGGCCCACCACAACACAGGATAATTTCAACTTGGATCGTTAGCTCAATTACAACTGCAAACACCCTTTTTCAAATAAGATCCCATTCACAGGTACCAGGGGTTAGGATTTACATTTCTTTTAGAGGACCACTATTCAACCCACTAGGGTGGAACTTGAATGGAGTTTTTAGGACAGGTTGAATTTGGTCAGAATAGGAGAGAGTATTCCAAGAGTAAAAGCCACAGTTTCAAAGACCAGACAGGAAAGAAAATGCTATACTAGACAAACACCACATACTCGCACTCATATATAGACTCTTAAAGTTGATTTCACAGGAGTAGAGAGCAGAATAGTGGTTACCAGCATCTGGAGAAAGTAGAATAGATGAGGGGGAACCAGTAGAGATTGGTCGACAGGTACAAAGTTACAGTCGGACAGGAAGAATAAGTTCTGATTTTCCATTACACAGTAGAGTAACTATAGCAAATAATAATGTAGTATATATGGGAGTGCCAAGAAATGTATGCACATTTTAAGAGGTGTTATCTATGTATTACTTTTCAAAGTTGAATTAAATTATGGTAGTATTGTATAGTATGACATTTGCTCAACCGTGTTTTCATCATGTTTGACTGTCCTGCCTGTTGCATGTTGACACCAGCATTCATTTAATTAACACCATCTTTTGAGCAAATGTCATACTTAAAAGGTATATACATTTTTTGACACCCCCTACATTTCAGGATAGCTAGAAGATATGAATGCTGTCACCACAAAGAAATGTTAAATGTTTAAAATGATGGATGTGGTGATTACCCTGATGTGATCATTATATAATATATACATGCATTGAAACATCACACTGTACCCCCATAAATGTGTAGTTATGTCAATTATGAATTTTTAAAATTAATAAAAGAAAAGAATGCCATATAAAGAAACTACATGTGCTTTGTTATACAAGGAACACCAAAATAAAAAATAAACAAATCAACAGCAAAATAATGCTGAAAAATGAAGTTCAAAAATTAGAGTGACTGGGTAATAAAGAGCTTTGTTCACCAAACTAGTGATTTCACTGTATTCAAAATTCTTGAGTTTTATGAAAGGGAAATTTATGTTGAATTTTATGTAAGGGAAAAAACAATGAATTATGCATATGATAATCATATGCAGTCACTCTAGTGCTAATATGGAGGAAGATATATAGGATGAGGGTCTTTGAGCAGGAAGATCCATCAGGTGGCATTTGATGTAACCCAGATGAAAGAAAATGGATCAAAACCCATTAAGGGGGGGGATTATGAGCTCAAGTTATTATAAGTAATAGATTTGACTACACTTGATAATCAGTTGGATGTGGGGAACCCAAAAAAAGAGAAGTTGAAAATAACTTGCAGGTTTTGGCATGGGCAGTTGGTAATCTCTACTCACCACTTCTTCACCTAGGAGCCATTTTCTGATGTTAACAATCAAGAAGCAATGTCCATCATTGGATACCATCACAAAACTTCTGCACATAAGCATCACATGGTTGAAGATGACTTATGCCAGCCATAACATGCCGGGATGAGGGCTATGCTAGTCAAGATTTGTTCCCAAATGGTGTCCCTGCAGGAAGTCTTCAAAATATTTCTCAAGTAGCTTATGGCATATTATTCCCAAAAAAGTGCATGTTTATTTTTAAAGTTATTAATTTTGCTGCTAGATTCCAAAAAAGGGTAAAGTAATAACACAGGAATTGAAAGCTAGGTGTATCATGCTTATAAAAAGCCTCATGACAACATCTCAAAGCTGGGATGGGTTGACAAATACAGAATTCTGATATCATTGGGAATAAACACCTTTTCCTCAATGGTAACATGCAGATGTATACAGATAAATAGTTTTGCTGTCAAGTAGTAATTCAGAGAATTTGCTGTTCTAAAAAAATGATATCTAGTCTATGGATAAAAATGAAGATTTTTTTTTCCTGTTTGGTCTTAAAATTACTTAATTGTTCTAGGCAGCCCTAAGAGACCATGAATGACAAAAGTGACTTATCAAGATACCATCAGCAAGAAGCTGAGGATGTAAATCATTTGGTATAATTATTATTGTTTGTTGTTTTGAGCCTTTATAGGTACAACACAGTAGACCATATTAGATATTTAGGAGTTCATTTGTGAAGCTTCAATTATGATTTTTGAGCCACCAAAATAATATTATGTATAGTGGGTTTGAGCTTATGGTAATTCCAGTTTGTGTTTCTACTTGAAACTTCATTGTAACTCCTAGATGCCTCTTAAAGTTCAGGCACATGAACCTGGAAGAACTAGACATAACTGAAGAGCCCATTGAACACTGGGCAAATACTTGTCCTGCCTGTCCTTAGTAAAGTATGATAGTCTTTAGGATTAATTTTTATCTCAATTTGTCAAAATGCTACCATTCTTAAGTCAAGTCTGTGTGGTTATAAACCATTGTAATTCATGAGTTCAGTCTCTGGGGCACTTGGAATGCCAGAAGAGAACACTGAAAATCAAAACAACAGAAACAAACAATTAAATGAAAAAAAAGGCTACTGGGTACAATCTCCATTCTCTGGTTCCTTCCAGAGAAGATGTATACAAAATTACATGAAAATTAGCTCTACTTATCATCTTCACCAAAACAGTGTTTAACTAGTTTTGTGCAATGTCAAGTAGTTTGAGTGTTACAAGTAATTAAATGCTGTAGAAGGCTGATCCTTTGATAACGAAGAGAATCAAAAGTAGCAAGAAATCCAGACAAAACGTATGTAACCCTTTCCCATGAGCTTCAACCCACTTCCTTTCAACATTGGAAATGAATCATACTCAATAGACATCAGTATTTCAAATACTGTTTAAAAGAATTTACAAGTGCTAGATTTCACCAATAACACGTACAGCTTCCTAGGTGGAAATAAAACAAGTAAGGTCTAAGCAGACACAAAATCAACCTATTAGCAAGATTTCAACTCAATTCAATACCTTTTAACTGAGATCCTATACGCAAGACAAAGACAAAACATAACTCCAACTTTACTTTACTTACAATTTGGTTGTAATAAAGGTATAATTTTTAAAATAAAGAATAAAGATAATTACCATAAGAATTATGCTAAGCATTATGGAGCTGCTCATGAAAGAAAATATCCCTTCCTGAAAGCATCAGAAAACTTCATGAAAAAGATGGCTTTTGAGATGGAAAGAAGGTCCACAACTACAGGTGGGTATGACAGAAATTACAATAGACAGTAAAAGAATGGGCAAAAGCAGGGAAGAAAAATATGTTACACATGAAGAAAATGCTGGACTTCACTGTATAATAATTAAATATATAGGACAACTAACAGGTCTCTTAGACTTTTAGATTTCACTCTGTAGGTATTAAGGAGGCATAAAATGGATGAGCAGAGAATGTGCCAAGGGTAGAGCTGTGATCTGTATCGATAAGTAGGAATCATTGGTGTGGGGAGATTCAAGAATTGTGAAGATCATTTGAAGTGCCATGTAATAGTCTGGGTGACAGATAATTATTAAACCCAATACTGTGCAACACAGTAGATGATATTAGATATTTGTGAAGGAGTTCATTTGTGAACTTCAATTATTATTTTTGAGCCACCAGAATAATATTATATATAGTGGTTTTGAGCTTATGGTAATTCCAATTTATGTTTCTACTTGAGACTTCCTTGTAGCTCCTAGATGCTTCTTAAACTTCAGGCACATGAGCCTGGGAGAACTAGACATAACTGAAGGGCCCATTGAACACTGGGCAAATATTTGTCCTGCATGTCCTTACAAGTGCTAGATGGTGGTACCAAGATGGTGGTGACCATTGTTAAATTTTGCTCTTCCACATCAAGTCACTAGATCTACTCCTATGAAAAGAAGTCTTCTGCCACGACACTGTTGTATGTGGTCAATGTAATATAATACACTAGGAAACAGGCAAGTTATGTCATAATGGTTCATTGTCATAAGATTTTTTTACTTCATTTTATTATAAAGATGTGTGGGAAAAGTCAGGATTAAGTCATAAAAGATAAGATAGACAAGTGGGACCTTATCAAACTGAAAAGCTTTTGCACAGCAAAAGAATCCATCAAGACAATGAGAAGACAATCCACAGAATGGGCAAAAAATATTTGCTAAATGTATATCTAACAAAGGCCTAACATCCAGGGTCTATAAGGAACTCAAATGAGTCAAAAGGAAAAAATTAAACAACCCTATTAAAAAGTGGACAAAAGTAGTCAGAAAAGAGAAGGAAATCAGGGGTATCCAAACAGGAAAAGGAGTCAATTATCACTCTTTGCTGATGATATGATCCTATAACTTAAAAATCCAGAAGAATCTGTCAAAAACCTCCTTGCACTGATAAAGGACTTTGGCAAAGTCTCAAGGTACAAAGAAAATGTGCAAAAAACAGTTGCATTCCTATACACCAACAGCAAACAGGCAGGGAACCAAATAAAAAGCACAATCTCATTCACAATAGCCACACACAAAAATGAAATACCCCAACATCTTCCTAACCAAAGAAATGAAAGACCTCTACAATGAAAACTATAAAACACTGCACAAAGAAGTCAAAAATGACACAAACAAATGGAAAAATATTCCATGCTCATGGATTGGAAGAATCAACATTGTTAAGATTTCCACCCTACCAAAGGCTATCTACAGATTTAATGCTATACCCATTAAAACACCAGCATCATTCTTCTTAGACCTGGAAATAACAATACAGAAATGCGTATGGAAACATGAACAACCACGAATAGCCAAACAATCCTCAGCAAACGAAACAAGGCAGGCAGTGTCACACTTCCACAATTTAAACTTCATTGTAAGCCTGCAGTAGTCAAAACAACCTGGTATTGGTACAAGAACAGGCATATACCAATGGAACAGGATAGAGATTCTAGAAGCAAACCTCAATTTCTCAACTAACTCATCTTTAACAAAGCCTTCACCATCAACCACTGGGGAGAGGAGAACCTATGCAGTAAATGGTGCTGGGAAAACTGACTGATCACATGCAGAAGAATGAAACAGGACCCTTGACTATCACCATACACAAAAATCAACTCCAAATGTATCAAGGACCTAAATGTAAAACCCCAAACTTTAAGAATCTTAGAAAATGCAGGAGACACCCTTACAGAAATCAGAATAGGCAACCAATTCCTGATCAAAACCCCAAAAGCCCATTCCACAAGAGATAAGATCGACAACTGAAAAGTTCTGCAAAGCTAAAGAAACCATCAAGAGAGTGGGGAGACTGCCCACAGAATGGGAAAAAATATATGCCAACTACATATCTGACAAATACCTAACATTCAGGATGTACAAGGAACTCACATGTGCTGAAAGAAAAAAAACAAACAGCCCCATTAAAAAGTGGACAGAAGACATGAATAGACACTTTTCAAAAGAAGACATATGAAGCTGGGCTTGGTGACTCAGCCTGTAATCCCAGCACTTTGGGAGGCCAAGGTGAGTAGAACACCTGAGTCTGCAGGTTCAAGACCCACCTGGGCAACTTGGTGAGACCTCTTCTCTACAATACATTTTTTAAAAAATTAGCTGGGTGTGGTAGCTCACGCCTGTAGTTCCAGCTACTTGGAAGGCTGAGGCAGAAGGATCACCAGATCCCAGCAGGTCGAGGCTGTGGTGGCCGGGACCGTGCCACTGCACTCCAGTCTGGGTGACAGAGTGAGACTATAACTCAAAAACAAAGAGAAGAAGATATATGAGCAGCCAACAGACACATGAAAAAATGTTCAGCCTCACTAATCATTAGAGAAATGCAAATAAAAACCAAATTGAGATACCACCTAACTCCAGTAAGAATGGCAATCATTAATAAAACAAAAAACAACAGATGATGACAAGGATGTGGAGAAAAGGGAACACTTCTACACTGTTGGTGAGAATGCAAACTAGTTCAACCTCTATGGAAAACAATGTGGCAATTCCTAAAATAACTGGAAATTGGCCCTTCATACAATCCAGCAATCCCTCTTCTGGGAACATACCTGGAGGAACTTAAATCACCCTACAAAAAAGACACCTGCACATGCATGTTTATTACAGCACTATTTACAATAGCAAAAATATGGAACCAACTGTGCTTCCCATTGAAAATGAACTGGATTAAAAAATGTGGTACAAATACACAATGGAATATTATGCAGTCATAACAAAGGACAAACATATGGACTTTGCAGCAACTTGAATGGATTTAGAGTCTATCATACTCAGTGATCTATCACAGAAACAAAGAACAGAGTACCATATGTTCTCACTCATAAGTGGACCTTGAACAATTACAATACTATAAGAAAGAAATTGGCAGTAGTGGAAACTGCCAGGGAAGGAGGGTGGGATTGGCAGTTGAGGGAAACTGCCAGGGGAAGAAGGGGTGCACCTCATCAGCAAGGATACTTGCATAATGAACATTTGTATACCTAACTCTGAATTGTACCCCACATCTTTAAAATTTAAAAATATGGTACACATACACAATGGAATATTACATGGCCAAAAAGAACAACAAAATTATGGACTTTGCAGCAACTTGGTTGGATTTAGAGTCTGTAATACTCAGTGATTTATCACAAAAACAAAAAACTGAGTACCATATGTTCTCACTCATAAGCAGACCCTGAACATTTACCATAATACTATGAGAAAGGGATTGGAGATTTCCAGCAAGATGGTGATGGGGAAGCCTAGTCTATGAAACCCTCCACCAAGAACGCAGAAGAACTCTGGCTCTCTCCCCAGGGGCTGCGGATCCCATCAGCAGCAGCCTGCTCTTCATATGGAGCTCAGCCGTTACCACCACTGAAGCATCACGATGGTCTGGGCAGCCACTGTAGCCGCAGATGCCACAGCCGCCACTGCTGCCGCCACCTCCATGACAGCCATAGCACATCACGCCACCCGTGCCTGAGGTGATCCATGACTTTAGACCTTGAAGCTCCTGCAAGTAAGATCTACTGAGATCACTGCCACCTCTACTGCCACCGGGACGTCCTGCCAGGCCATGGGTCTCCTCCCCTGTGCCTTGAGGCAGGCTCCCATCTCCGGCTTCTGTCCAGCTCCTGTCTGGCTCCATCCCCTCTGGGGCGAACAGCTGAGATAAAGACCATCTGGAGCAGTGAGATATCACCACCTGCTGGCGATTCAAGGTAACAACACCGAAACAGGAAAAACAGGCTTGATAAATAGACACAGGACAGATCTGAGTGGTGAACTGAGTGGTAATCTGAACTGCCCTTCACAGCAGGCCAGGGGCAACTGACACTAACTATGAACAAATTTACCAGCCTAAGACAGCTAAAATCAGAGCTGAAAGGACATTGGACTTCAACAAAAAGTCTCAGAGTGTGCTTGATTGGTTCTGTTAGTTTACTGACTTGATTCTATTCCTACTGTTTTCTTCCTATTTTTTTCTTTCAATTTCTCCTCTCTGTAAACGATATCTTTGTATAGAGGAACAGCACATCAATAAGGAGGTTGGTTAGCTTGTATGTTCGCATCATTGTATGTTTTAGGGGGTTTTTTTGTATGGGAGATGGTTAGTCTGTAACTGTGGTCTATTGTTTTTATCTGTTTCAGTTTAGATCTCTCTCTCCATTTGTTGGTACACTCGTCTGTTTTCCCCCTTACTCCTCTCTCTATCCACCCCGCTCTTTCCCCCACTGTCTGCTCCATTCTCTTCCCTCTGTTAACCTCATTTTATTTCAGGGAGCAAACCTACAACCCCACTGCATGGACAGATTCCAAGGCAGTGGGAAGTGGGTTTCAGATTATCCATACACCTGTTGGCGGATACCAGGACGTGCAGATAGATTTTGAATCACAGCTCCCCCCTTAAGTAAATCTCAAAACTGCAAAAAGGACCACCCTACAGTGCAACTCTAGAATTGAACAAAGTAAGAGGACATACATAAAGAAGAATAGGAGATTGAACAAACAGAAGTAAAAGCAACCCCTCTACCCCTGAAGAGCAGAATTAAAGAAGACGGTGATGTGGAGGGAAGGAAAAAGTAGGGAGGGAAAAAAACCACACAAATGAAGAAAAACTAAAAGAAGAATATAGGTCACACACAGATCCCTGGGAGGTCAGACACTGAGAAAACAGACTGCAGAACACAAACAATGAAGAGCCCCCAGAATGACTGGTCACATGCAACAAACCCAGACAACAAGACATTGATAGAGAGAATTTTAAAAATTGAGGAGAGACAAGAGGAAAATAGGAAGGAGATGATGACAGAAATAACAGCAGTAAAGAATACTATGATGGAAATAAATAACAAACTAATAAGCATGGAAAGCAGAATTAGCCAAGCAGAAGAAAGAATCTCAGAGCTCGAAGACCAAAACACAGAACTAACCCAAACTGTCAAAAGCAAAAGCATAGAAAAGAAGCTCAAAATGACAGAACAAAACCTTCAAGAGATGAATGATGACTTCAAGAGACTGAACCTAAGCGTAATTGGCCTTTCTAAGGTGAGAGAGAAACAGAGGCCACACTGGAAGAAACATTTCATGAAATCATTCAAGAAAACTTCCCTCATCTCATCAGTGATGAAAAAACTCAAACAAAAGAGATTCAGAGAACCTCTGCAAGACAACAAATGAAAAGACCAACTCCCAGACACATAATAATTTGCCTAAACAAAGTAGGATAAAAGAAAAACTCCTAAAGGCAGCAAGAGAAAAAGGTCAGACTACCTACCAGGGAAGACCAATTAGAATAGCAGCAGATTTATACACAGAAACCCTCCAGGCTAGGAGAGCTTGGAGCCCTATCTTCAAAGTTCTAAAAGATAAACAATTTCAACTGAGAATAGCCTACCCAGCCAAGCTAAGCTTCATCAGTGAGGGAGGATTGAAATCTTTTCCAGATATCCAATCCCTAAGAACCTACGCTGCCACCAGACCACCTCTACAAGAAACACTTAAGCAAGTATTGAACACAGAAGCAAGGGAAAAAAGAACAACAATGTTCTTCATAAGAGTACAACCAAAAGATTAAAAACACACATGAACCAAAACTAAAGTCAAAAGAAAGACAACACACAAACAGAAAGAACATCAACTCTGTAAGAACATTATGATAGGGATCAACTCTTACATTTCAATAATTAGCTTGATTTTGAATGGACTAAAGGCACCACTGAAAAGACATAGAATGGCAAATGAATAAAATATCACCAGGCAAAAATGTATTGCCTTCAAGAGACTCACTTCACTAGAAAGGACACTCACAGACTCAAAGTAAGATGATGGGAAAAAAATTTTAGACAAATGAAACACAAAATAAAGAAGGGGTCGTGATCTTAATCTCAGACAAAATCCCCTTTAAGCTATCAAAAATTTAAAAAGATACAGAAGGCCACTACCTAATGATAAAAGGTTCAATCCATCAACAAGAAATATCCATCCTAAACATATATGCACTGAACATAGGAAGACCAATTTTCATATAGCAGCTTCTAGATAAATTTAAAAAGATATCGACTCCAATACCATCATAGCTGGGGACTTCAATACTCCACTCACAAGCCTAGACAGATCATTAGGACAAAAAATCAGGAATGAGATCCAAAACCTCAATGTGATTCTTAATCAAATGGACTTAACTGATACCAACAGAACCCTCCATCCAAAGACCACAGAATACACATTCTACTCATCACCACATGGAATATACTCTAAGATTGACCACATACTTGGCCATAAATCAAGCAAAAGCAAATTTAAAAGGACCAAAGTTTTACCATGCACCTTCTCGGACCACAGTGGAATAAAAATAAACATTAACACCAACAAGTTCCCCTAAAACTCACAAAGACATGGACACTAAACAGCATGATGCTAAACAACTCCTGGGTCAATGATGAAATCAAAACAGAGATTAAAAGATACCTGGAAACAAATGAAAATGTAGAAATATCTTACCAAAAACTCTGGGATGCCATGAAAGCTGTAGTAAGAGGGGAATTTATATCCCTACAAACGCACATGAAGAAAATGGAAGGATCACAAATTAACAGCCTAACAAGCCACCTAAGGAAGCTGAAAGAGGTAGACTACAAAAACCCTAATTTCAGCAGAAGAATCCAGATCACCAAAATAAAAGCCCAAATACAGGATATAGAAGACAAAAAGATAATACAAAAAATCAATGAAACAAAAAGCTGGTTCTAACTGGGATCAGTGGCTCAGCCTGTAATCCCATGCCTTGGGAGGCTGAGGTGAGTGGATTGTCTGAGCCCACGGATTCGAGACCCACCTGGGCACCTTGGCGAGACCTCATCTCTACAATAAATCAAAAAACTAGCCAGACATGGTAGCACGTGCTTGTAGTTCCAGCTACTTGGAAGGTTGAGGCAGAAGGATACCGGAGCCCAGCAAGTCGAGGCTGCAGTGGCTGGGAGCGGCCACTGCACTCCAGTCTGGGTGACAGAGTGAGACTCCAACTCAAAAAAAAAAAGCTGGTTCTTTGAAAGGATAACAAGATCAATGGTCCCCTAGCTAGACTGACCAAGAAAAAGAGAGAAAAAGCCCAAATAAACACAATCAGAAACACAAAAGATGAAGTCACATGTGACCCTGAAGAAATACAAAAGATCATTAGAGACTACTACGTACACTTGTATGGAAACAAACTTGAAAACCTTAAGGAAATGGAGGACTTTCTGTCATCACACAATCTACCTAGATTGAAACAAGAAGAAATTGAGACCTTAAATAGACCAATAACAATCAAGGAAATTGACTACATAATAAGAAAACTACTTACAAAAAAAAAGCCCTGGACCAGATGGCTTTCCAGCAGAATTCTATGAGACATTTAAAGAGGAGCTGATACCAATCCTACTGAAGGTATTCCAGGTGATTGAGAAAGATGGAACTCTCCCCAAATCATTTTATGAAGCTAACATCACATTGATACCCAAGCCAGGTAAAGACCCAACAAAGAAAGGGAACTACAGGCCAATATATTTGATGAACATAGATGCTAAAATTCTCAACAATATCCTAGCGAACTGGATTCAACAACACACCTCAAAAATTATCCAACATGACCAAGTAGGCTTCATCCCTGGGATGCAAGGATGGTTCAACATTCATAAAACCATAAATGTAATTAAATACAACAACAGATGTCAAAACAAAAATCACACGATTATATCATTAGATGCAGAAAAAGCTTTTGATAAAATCCAGCACCCCTTCTTGATAAAAACCCTCAAACATCTAGGCATACAGGGAACATATCTCAAAATAGTAAAAGCCATCTACGAGAAACCCACAGCCAACAAACTCCTAAACAGACAAAAATTGGAATCATTTCCCCTGAAAACTGGAACAAGTCAAGGATGCCCACTCTCATCCCTCCTGTTCAATATAGTATTGGAAGTCCTGGTTAGAGCAATCAGAGAAGAGAAGGCAATCAGGGGTATCCAAATAGGAAAAGAGGAAGTCAAGCTATCTCTCTTTGCAGATGACATGATCGTGTACCTTGAAACCCAAGAGAATCTGTCAAAAAACTCCATATGCTGAAAAAGGACTTTGGCAAAGTCTCAGGATACAAAATAAATGTGCAAAAGACAATCGCATTTCTTTACACCAATAATAAACAAACAGAAACCCAAATAAAAAGCACAATTCCATTCACAATAGCCACAAAAAAGTGAAATACCTTGGCATCTTCCTAACCAGAAATGTGAAAGACTTTTACAATGAAAACTACAAAACACTGCTCAAAGAAATCAAAGATGACACAAACAAGTGGAAAAATATCCCATGCTCATGGATTGGAAGAAGCAACATTGTGAAGATGTCCATCTTACCTAAGGCAATCTACAGATTTAATGCAATACCCATCAAATTACCAGCAACATTCTTCTCAGACCTAGAAAAAACAACACAGGAATTCATATGGAAACACAAACAACCAAGAATAGCCAGAACAATCCTTAGGAAAAAAAAAAAACAAAGCAGGTGGTATCACATCACCAGACTTCCAACTTTATTATAAAGCTACAGTAATCAAAACAGCTTGATATTGGTACAGGAACAGGCATTGAGTTTCCAGTAGCAAAACCTCAATTTCTCAACCAGCTCATCTTCAACAAAGCCTCCACCATCTACCACTGGGGAGAGGAGAACCTATTGAGTAAATGGTGCTGGGAAAACTGACTGACCACATGCAGAAGATTGAAACAGGACCCCTATCCATCCCATACACAAAAATTAACTCCAAGTGGATCAGAGACCTAAATGTAAAACCTCAAACCATAAGAACCTTAGAAAAATGAAGGACATACCCTCATGGAAATCAGAACTGGCATCCAATTCCTGAACAAAACCCGAAACCCACAGGCCATAAGAGATAAGATATACAAGTGGTATTTTATTAAACTGACAAGCTTCTGCAAAGCCAAAGAAACCATCAAGGGAGCAGGGAGACAGCCCACAGGCTGGGAAAAAGTATTTGCCAACTCCAGGTCTGACAAAGGCTTAACATCTTGGATCTACAAGGAACTCAAATGTGCTGAAAAGAAAATAACAAACAACCCCATTATAAAATGGGCAAAAGATATGAACAGACACTTCTCAAAGGAAGACATCCGAGCAACCAACAGACACATGAAGAAATGTTCAACCTCACTAATCATCAGGGAGATGCAAATCAAAACCACACTGAGATACCACCTAACTCCAGTCAAAATGGCAATTATCAATAACTCAAAAAAATAACAGTTGCTGGAGAGCGTGTGGTGAGAAGGAAACACTTCTACACTGTTGCTGGGAGTGCAAACTAGTGCAACCTCTTTGAAAAACAGTATAGCGATTCCTAAAAGCTCTAAATATGGACCTCCCATATGACCCTGCAATCCCCCTACTGGGAATATACTCTGAAGAACTCAAATCACTCTATAGAAAAGATGCCTGCACACATATGTTTATTGCAGCATTGTTCACAATAGCAAGAACCTGGGAGCAACCATGCTGCCCATCAAAAGAGGACTAGATTAAAAAAATGTGATACATATACACGATGAAATACTACACAGCCATAAAAAAGAACAAAATCATGAATTTTGCAGCAACCTGGACAGAACTAGAGTCTATAATACTGAGTGACCTCTCACAGAAACAACGATCTGAGTATCACATGTTCTCACCCATCTAGTGGACCTTGAACATCCAA
Source organism: Carlito syrichta (assembly GCF_000164805.1). Classification (NCBI taxonomy): domain Eukaryota; kingdom Metazoa; phylum Chordata; class Mammalia; order Primates; family Tarsiidae; genus Carlito; species Carlito syrichta. Next base: position 53,860 of record NW_006956494.1, read on the forward strand.
TGTAATACTGTGAGAAAAGGACTGACAGTGGTGGGAAACTATGGCAGGGGAGGGGAAGGGAGATGGAATTAACAGTAGTAATATCTTTCTAGGGACGGGGAGACACCTCTTATCAACAAGGATGCCTGATCGGAGCATATTTGTATACCTTACCCTTAACTGTACCCCACAATATCAAAATATTTTGATTATATTAAAAAAAAAGAGGGATTGGCAGTAGCTGGAAACTGCTACGGAAGGACAAAGGGGGTACATAACATTAGTAAGGGTACCTGATCTCAAACCAAGCAAAGCAGGGAACAAGGGGTCCCAAACTTTACCTGTACAATAACCACTTGTATAAATAACCCTAAATTCTACTTCACATCTTTAAAATAAAATAATTTTTTTAAAGTAGGCAAAAGACCTGAATGGACACTTCTCAAAAGAAGACATATGAGCAGCCAACAGATACATGAACAAATGCTCAGTAGTACTAATCATCAGAAAATGCAAATCAAAACCACACTGAGATACCACCTAACTCAAGTAAGGATGGCCATCATTAATAAATGTCATAATATTTTAAATAGTAAAGTTCAAGTGTCTCCAGGAGTCTGACCTCGGGAAATCAGCATCATCATGCAAAGGTGTTGCTAACGTCTCTTTTAGTTTCTGTGTACTCTGGATACGAACATTAAAATGAATGACTCAAATTGGGCCAAAGCACTGGTGCTCCATCATGACAGCTAAATTCAAAAACATGGTCTTAATTCTCAACCCTATGTTTATGCTTTCAACGTGTTTTCATTTGGTCTGGTTTGCTTTGGTTTTTGTTTTATGAAGAAGGGGATGCAGGGATAACTGATACCTACACAGGTAGAATCTTCCTTATTTTCCAAATCTGGCTGGTTCTGCTGACACGAATTCCTTTCTTCAGCAAATAGCCTGAATCTAAATAAGATAAATAGGTGTCCTCTGGGGTTTACAGCAGAGAAGCCTCTGGGCATTACTGAATATACTCAATTAAGAGGTATCAGTCCCACGTGGTGACAGTGACAAGAAACTAAATTCTAAAAAGTGCAATCTGGGCACCTGAATTTCTAATTTGGCTGACTCCATGTGCTTGGTTTGACCGACCACTGCAAGAGAAAGGATTTGATTGAGCATAGATCAAGAATCTCCCCAGAGTTGAGTGACCTTGTTAAACAACTTTGCTACATCTTTTATGCAGTGAGTTGTGCTCAGCAAAGCACAGATGCTTTCCATTAACCTCTGAGGCAGCAACAAGTGTATCCATTTCCTTCCCAACTGACTCACCCACTCAAACTCTTCTGCAAAACTGTGCTTCACTTACTTCATCTGCCACCTGTCATGTGGGCCATGTGAACTGAGTCCCAAATATGAATGCTGTCCGTTTCAGATCTTCAGGGACCTTGAGTTTCACACAGGTTTCCTGGAATTCTTATTCCTGCCAAAGAATTCAAAATGTGTCTTTGAAGTGCCTGGACTAACAGATGGAAACTTTTTGTTTTCCACAATCTTATAAACAGACTGCGTATCTTTGTCAAGCTGCATCAAATCAGTCCAAAGATTTATTTATTCATTCATTCATTCACTTACTTATTTTGAGTCAGAGTCTCACTCTGTTACCCAGGCTAAAGTGCAGTGGCACGTTCACGGCCCACCACAGCCATTACCTGGGCTCAGGTGATCCCTCTGCCTCAGCCTCCCAAGTAGCTGAGACTACAGTTGCACACCACCAAGCACTGATAAATCTTTTTATTTTTATTGTTTTTGTTTTTGTTTTTTTGTAAAGATGTAGTCTCACTGTGTTGCCTAGGCTGGTTTCAAACTCCTGGGCTTAAGCCATTGTCCCCACTCGGCCTCCCAAAGTGTTGGGAAAATAGGTATGAGCCATCATGCCCAGCCTTCAAGTATTTATTGTAAGCCTAAAGAGCCAGGCTCTGTGCTAAGCACTTGTTATCCAATGATAGGTCACAGATAAGCACAGTTTATAGAACAGGCTTCAGTCAGGTAGACCTAGGTTAACATCTCATCTCTCGCTTTTTCTGTGGTTTAGGTAAAATAGTTCATTTCTCTGAACCTCAGTATATGCATCTGCAAAATGGGGACAACAGTATGACTTCACAGGATTTGTGAGCATTAGATGCTGTCTGTGAAAAATGCTCAGTTGAGTTTGTGCAAATAGTGAGGATACTCAAATGCTAGCTGTTTGTTGTTTTTGTTGCAGGGGGTTATTTTGTTTTGCTTTAGAAAATCACTGTCTAGGTGAAGGGAGCAAATTATGCAAATCACTATAAGATAACATCCAGATGGTCACACTAATGGACAGCTTTCCCTCTACAGGAAATCTTTAATCATTCAAGGGACTAACATTTTTCACAACCCCTCAGATTAAATGAAATGTAAGAGGTCACATTTATCTTAACAGAAGCATATTTTATGTGTGTGAACATAAATAATAACAAAAACCGTAAAGCACACCTTTCATCTGAAGGCAGCAAGAGAGGAATACTTTACTGCAGGGCCCGGTTACCCTGCCTGTTATAGGCATCTCCTCCGGCAGAATCGGTCAAGGCCAGGCCTTGGTCAGACTCTGGCTCGGCCACTCCTCCACTGGTGGAAAGCAGCCACCACGCTGTTGTGCTGGGCCTGTGAGGAACATTCATGCTGGCATGGTTGCTATGCTACTGAAGGGACAGCATGTTCATGTGATTCTGTGGAACCCATGTGACACGCACAGACACCTGTTGGGATTCCTGTCGCACTCCTAACAGCCAAACGGCTGCTTGAGGAAAATGTATGGTTCTTTTTATAACTTACATCTTGAAACATTCAATATCAATAATTAAACATAATTAGAGATTATAGGAAAATGTTTTAAATGTTAAAGATTTTGTTAGATTTGATTCCTTTATTTCCTTGTCATGTGTTCACCACGCAATGTCATATCCCCAAAGACTAAAATCACGCCAAGTAAGAGTCAAATAATAAGGGAACAGAGGTCATCAGAAACACAAAAGAAAATAGTGACCCTGAGGACCTTCAGCTGCTGTGCTAAGTGCCTGGGGATTCTTCTGCTTCTCTCACAGGAATGCTCACAGGTGCGTGGTAAAAGCCACACGGGAGATTATGCTCCAGGCTACCCTTCCACCCACAGACTCAGAACCCATGTCCACCTACAAAAAACTTCCTTGGAAGCCTGCCCTATGACAGGCCACAGGATCACAAAATCCTAGTTTAACACAAATTTCCTTAAAATTAAAGAAAAGGGATTTGTCGGATGTCTGGTTCTTTCAAATATTCTGAATGCAGAATTTGAGTTAGCAATATTTACCATGAAAGATTTCTCTTTTAACTTTGATTCAGCTTTTTATTCTCCCTGCCTTGATCTGATAGATGTCCTGAAGGCTTTAGGCCGCCTGGGTTTATTCCCCAATGAGCTTCTAGATCCAGTCGATGTGATTTCTATTGCTTTCTGCTTTTATTTTCTCTCACTGTGAATTTTCCACTGACTTTAATTAAGCTCCCTTTAGTGTTATGAGCTTCTCAGTATCTGATCTAAAATCTTTTATAAATTTTTTAAAAATCAGGTTGGAAAGAGAGCAGTTCAGTCATAAAAGAGGTGCGAATGCTGTTTAAGTTACTACATGATAAAAGGTCAGCCCTTTCAATGGTCAAGTTAACTAGGATAAAATGTGGGTTAAGAGCCCTTGGCGAAGGTCACGGCCCCATCCACAGGCTGCTGATGCCAGGAGAGGCTGCAAGGCTTGTCCCTCTCTGTGGGGCCAGCTGAAGCCAGCCTTGGAAGTGGGGGTCTGCGGCAAGCACAGCGAACACAGCATCAACTTCACTTTAGAAATTAAAGAGCAGGTAGTTCATAGTGGTTGTTGAAATCAAGATTTTATTTAGAAAGACCTTTTAATGCTGGAAACCTTGTTTGTTTTAATTTTTATTTTAAAGATGTTGGGTGCAATTCAGGGTTAGTTATATAAATGGTCATTGTACAGGTAAAGTTTGGGCCGCACTTTGGTCCCCCCACTTCACCTGGTTACCCTTATTGATGAAGTATGCCCCTCCTCCCTGGCAGTTTCCCACTACTGCCAATCCCTTTCTTATAGCATTATGGTAATTATTCAGGGTCTGCTTATGAGTGAGAACATGTGTTACTCAATTCTTTGTTTCTGTGAGATTACTATTGCTTTGGGTTTTGTTTTGTTTTGTTTTTTATAAACTTTTTTTTAATTATTATTATTATTATTTTTTGAGTTGGAGTCTCACTCTGTCGCCCAGACCGGAGTGCAGTGGCCGCTCCCG